>NC_084592.1:28332418-28632418 GCF_033807715.1 Cololabis saira | reverse complement strand
GGATGAATAAATCACCATTTTTGGAACTCCTGCCTCCTGCTCTCCTGCATTTGGGTCCTATCAACAACGCAACGTGACATAGACGGGAGAAATAACAGTTTTGTCCGACCTAGCAACCGGGGCTTGAACAAGGGTCAATTGCAGTAGGCCTACATAGTGCGATAGTATATTACAAATTCAGCCCGTATCCATCCTTTCATGGAGGAATTATCTTTTTTTAGATGATAAACATACAGAAATTAATCTATATTAAGCCACATCAGCAGAGGGAAGACAATGAGACGACGACACTCGTAGCTGCATCACGCAATAGGAAACTTTTTACCTTTCATCAAGCTCAATCTCTGACAGCGCAAAACCTTTATGGCTTCAATGAAAACCCCAAGCCCAGTTATCTTTACTCTTACAATGGCAACTTAAAACGCTTGTCAAAATGTTACTTGCAGTCATTGAAGTCTAACTCTTCTCAGGATCCAGTTTTAAAGAATGTCTGATCGTGTGTTCAAAGATTGGAAGGAGGAAAATTCAACAGAAGCATTTATTTTACAGAATTTCATGAGCTCATGGGTCTACCTCAATTGAAAAACACTGACTGTCCTCAAGTCAAAAAAGACGGCCACATGGCTGACACACGCTGTACGTGGAGAGGGCGTGGTTTAGACTTTGCCACTCCCCGTGGTTGGCTGGTCTTGGAAACATGTCCCTTTGTCCAAACCGTTCGCGCCACGTCACGTCTCTATGGTTCATTCAGGCCCCGGCATTTCCAAAGCATATTCAATATGTGGCTTTGTCCCTATTAGGTACAGTTCTTCTGAGTAAAACTGATGGTATCTCTAGATTTGTATATCTTCCTCTCTCTCTTTTTGTTCAACAATCCCTCTGTAAAGAAATAAATAATACCCTAATTAGTTTTGTCTGGAAAAACAAATGTCATCATTTAAAAAAAGAAATCTTAGCAGGCCCAAGAGGTGAGGGTGGCATGGAGCTGTTACATGGATATTATATGTTATATGGATATGAACTATAACTTTAATACAAAATGGATTTGGATAATGTCATAATTATGTTACTTCGGACTTCATTCAATGTATGTTTTATAATGTATCTACTTATTTTCCCGATGCCAGACTTTGTATTGTTCATGGTCAATGTTCTGATTGTGTTTAAAATCTTAAAATAAAGGTTTGCACCCTTGTGCATGTTCAGGAGTGCTGCAGTGGAAGCGCTTGTATGACTTGCACGTAGATGTCTTCCGGCCTGGACATTTAGCGGATGACACCACACACCAGCCACGACTCTCTATATCAAACCATTCAAAAGTTATGGCAGAAAGTAGGAACTATCAGATATCGACCAATCAGATGAAGAGGCGGGGCTAATTTGCACCAATTATGTTCAAGGACTCAAAACTGAGTCAGATGACATCAGCCACGAGTCTTTATGTCAAACCATTCAAAGGTTATTGCAGAAAATCTGAACTATCAAATATTGACCAATCAGAAGAAGGGGCGGGGGTAATTCAGGCCAATGAAGGTCAAATACTCAAAACCGGGTCCGATGACACCACCCACATGCCTTTATCACAACCCGTTCAAAAGTTATGGCAGAGAATAGGGACTATCAAATATTGACCAATCAGAAGAAGGGGCGCGGCTAATTTGCACCAATTATGTTCAAGGACTCAAAACCGATTCCGATGACACCACCCACGACTCTTTATATCAAACCCTTCAAAAGTTATGGCAGAAAGTAGGAAATATCAAATACAGACCAATCAGAAGAAGGGGGGGGGGGCGCCAAAATTACACAATTATTTCAAAATGTTCAAAATGGCCAACTTCCTGTTCGGTTTCGGCTCTGGCGCCAAGAGACTTTTCTTTAAGTTGCGACATGATACAGGTGTGTAGCGATTTTCGTGGATGTACGTCAAACCGTATTGTGGGGCTTGAAGCACAAAGTTTTCTAGGGGGCGCTGTTGAACCATTTTGCCACGCCCATTAATGCAAACCATTAAATATCAAATTTTTCGCCAGGCCTGGCTTGCGTGCAAAATTTGGTGACTTTTGGGGCACGTTTAGGGGGGCAAAAAGGCCCTCCTTTCGTCAGAAGAAAGAATAAAGAAAGAATAAAAAAGAAAAATTCCTACGGATACAATAGGGCCTTCGCACTGTAAGTGCTCGGGCCCTAAAAAGACATAACACCATATACCTCAATTGGGAGACAATTAGATCATCATGGATAATGATTAAACCCCTCGCATTTTCGTAATTAGCAAATGTAGGATTGCCGCAACGTTCACATGCAAACCTGAAAAAAACACATATGTCTCGTAAAAACGGCATAAACATGTGATTTATGCAGAATATGAGAGGAGTTAATATGACATCCTGGTTCAGTAATGAAAACCAACAGGCTTCACTCTTTGCACAAAGTTTTCTAGGGGGCGCTGTTGAACCATTTTGCCACGGCCATTAATGCAAACCATTAAATATCAAATTTTTGGCCAGGCCTGGCTTGCGTGCAAAATTTGGTGACTTTTGGGGCACGTTTAGGGGGGCAAAAAGGCCCTCCTTTCGTCAGAAGGATAAAAAAGAAAAAGAAAAAAAAAAGAAGGAAAATTCCTACTGATACAATAGGGCCTTCGCACTGTACTGTAAGTGCTCGGGCCCTAATGATAGCACTCTGTGGAGAAACATCAGTAACTTAAGTAAAGATATTGTACATTTCATTGAATGTAAGTCTCAGCAACGGTTGTCATTTATCCCACTCAGTTATTCGCACTCATACAAGTGTAGAGTAAACCATTCCTACGCTGCACCTGAGTCACTCACAGGAATCAAACACACATTATGTATTTTATGACTGAGTCATTCAGAAAGGCCTTATGATTCAGTTTTATTTTTGTGTATTGCATAGGGACTATATTATTTACTTCTAACAAAAACCTTGGGAAGCAACTTTTATTTACTTTGAGCCAGGGGCAATGGATTTGGCAGCTTTGATCTACACTTCACCTCGTCATTCTGGACTAGAATGATGAGGTGACAGTCAGCTGTTCCCCTGCAGTCTGGTGTCTTGGATGTTCTCCTTGGCATTTTTTGTATTTACTATTTATATATTTATTGTTGCCTTCATGAACCCCTGGTGATTAACATGTACAGTGGAACAATGCACTTGGCAAGAATGTGACCCACTGGTCTGCCTTTCTTTTGTATGTTTGTTAATTTTCACTGTCCTCTGCACCATCTGTTCATGAAGATATTATCAAAGTCTTAATACACTCACCAAAGCTTGAAGAAGTGGGTTGGGGGGCCCTTCATTTTAGCAATGTAAGTATCCAACATTTTTCCCAGTCCAGTATGGTAAAATGAAGGTTCAGTTAACATTTTACAATCTTTGTAAAGTCTTTAGTTCCCCTGCAAGCAAACAATGAACCTATTTTTGTGTATTCACAACAGCAAGACTTATTAAATTGGAGGAATATATGCAAATTGGTTGTATACGCACATTACAGTGGACATATTTGACAGAAAAAGGCAAACAGCTATGGATTGAAATATGTAAGTCCTAGGAATGGTGTAAAAAAAATCAAAAAGATCAGTCATAAGACCCTCTTTGCAAAATTCTAGTAGAAATTCCATTGCTTCAGATATCTGGCATAATACTCTGAACTTTTCTAGGAATGCAGTAGTTCTTGCAGAGCTGGGCCTGAGCAACTAGTCAAAGCAGGACGTTTGTGTCTGTCTTTTTAATGACATGGCTGAGCAGGTAAGCTTTTTAGTACAAAATCATTATTTTAAAATTTCAAGATGCCAAATATATTTCAAAATGTGAGGTGCACTCTCAAACTAAAATAATACATAAATAATCCATTACAGGTCCAGTTATTGTGCAGAATATGACACATTTCAAACATGGTTTTTGAAAGAGATGAAAGTTGACAGTCTCTCTTCTGTGCTGTTTTGATCGTTCCGATGCTGCTGTGCTTTTTGCAAGAGATCAAACTACAGAAGTTACATAAATAAACTAAACAAGCTGTGGATGTTGTACTTGGAGATGACAGTAAAGGACAATCAGTAGGATAAAATTAGGATTGACAACCTCACATCTCACTAAGACCTAATGCAATCTGCTGCTCAAAAGTCAAGGAGGGACAGTTAGAGAATTTCTTCACATTCAACATGAAAAGAGAAACCTTTATTTTCATACTTTATATACTACAGCATTACAACTGCTTTAATTGTTTGGAAGTCACTTTGATATTAAAGTAGGGCTGGGCGATATATCGAGTATAGCCGATGTATCTCGGCTTCTACTCTGTGCGATGTACAAAATGACTCTATCTTGCATATTCGAATATAAATTTTCACGCATTTTGCTTTTAGCCGCGGGCATTAAATTACAGGGTTTTCTCACTCTCTCGTCTCGTCTCTCCTTCTCTGAGACATAAAACAAGCGCACCCTGTTAGATACGTCAGTCACGTGCTGTCGTGTGTGCATTAACATTGGCCCCCGACCAGCTGCAGGTGTCAGTGCTGCTGTCCGGGACCACCGGTCACTTCCACCCCGCTTTAACTTAACTTTAACTTTCCTAAACTCGGCCTGTTTGCGCTGTGAGTTCATCCGCGCGGTTGTTACGCGCGACAGACCCGGTTTAGTAAAGACGTGAGGGGATGTTTTCTCCTCGCACAGCTCTCCGGAGAGCAGAGGAGCCGCTCAGCGCGACACACGCAGCCGAGCCTTTAGGCTGATTTATGGTCCTGCGTTACACCAACGCAGAGCCTACGGCGTAAGTGCGTGTCGCCGTGTAGTCTATGCCGTAGGCTACGCCGTACCCTACGGCATAGGTTCTGCGTCGATTTAATGCGGAACCATAATTCAGGCTTTTCTCTTCCAGAGCTGAGAAACGTCACCTAGTGTTGCTTAAATGTGGCCACATGAAATCAATCACTATCATCGAAACAAAGTCACACAAGACTATATGACATCATATTTCTAAAAGTAAGTGAAAGTGATGCAAATTAAAGGAGGAGAGGATGAAACATTGCGGTCCCTACACCTACAATTAGTCTTAATATAAAAGGTGCTGTAAAGGCCCTCCTGCTCAGAGCAGCTCATCCTGGTAAAACCTGGTGGTTTGGTGTCGTGCCAAAAAGTGATTGCCTGCCAGAATCTGATTTCTCCCGTGAAAATGGGTGTTTTTACCTGCCAAAAATTGATTGAAGGCCAAATACAATTAATGAAAGGTTGTTTCTACCTAAATATGATTTGATCTCATTCTTGAGCTTCATAATCTGAAAATATGACGTTTTAGCACTAACGTTCAACGGGCTGCTGTGAAATCAGATTCTGGCAGGCAATCACTTTTTGGCACAACACCGGGACCAGAAGATTCTTAGCAAATATTCTTCAGACAGAGTCAGAGAGATGCAACGTGCACTTTCTGTGCTTTCTGCAAAATATCGAGATACTGTATATATCGTGTATCGTGACATGGCCTAAAAATATCGAGATATTAATAAAAGGCCATATCGCCCAGCCCTATATTAAAGTAAAGCAAATTTTACCAGTTGTCTGAAAAACAGGGTTACAGCTAGATGCATCAGTAATTCTGGTGGGCTGGAAAAATAAAATTTGAGATGAAGGATGTCCTACACACTTAAGCTCCATTTGTTTCATTTGTTCCAGCCCTGCAGACTCTTTATTCCACCTCGCAATGCTGTGTGGATTGTGCATTATGTCACTGTTGTAGCCCTTTTACTTTTTTCATATAACAGAGGGGTAATGGGGGTGAAATGTGTGCTGTGCAAATTGGTGATGTGGAAAAGCATAACCGGAGTACAGGGGTGGCTGCAAACTCTGCGTAGAGGATCAAATCAGTACGTTGGAAATTGTGCCGGTTAGGTCAACTGTCAGGACACCTTGCCCAAGCACCACATTGTTCATTCACAGGTTGAAGCCAACCTGTGTGGCTTGGCCTGGAAAGGTCTGAGGACAAAGCTTAACTAAGAGCAGGCAGCTTGTGCCAACACAGCTTTGGCTAAATATACCGTAGTGTTCATTTTTGATTTTGCCAATGAAACAGCATTTCAAACAGAAACTCCTGTAAATATTTACTGACAGCTATGCAGCTTTCAAATGTAAGTCTTCTTGTACTTGCAGTATATCAGGCAACATGAGCAGCAGTCAGATATAGCCTACTGCTGGCAGCAGTTGAGCAATGGGAATCCCATCGTAGTACCATTAGTCTTTATTTCAGCTGCACTCATTTTGTTTTGATATTTTTATTAGGGGGTAAGGCACAGTTGAGCAGGAATAAACAAAAAAAAAGATATACAGTCTACCTCCTTTTTTTTTTTTTTTGGAATTAAGAACAGAACAAAAAATCCACACAAAACAATGACAAATACACGAAAATTATTATATTCTTATATACAAGTAATATTTAAGTATTTAAGCTAAACAGTATGAATTAAAAAAATAGATGAATAAAAAGGGGAAAAAAAAAAAAAAAAAAACCCAAAAACAAAAGAAAAGTAAATAAAAAGATAAATAAAAAGGAGGAAGAAAGAGAGGAAAGAGAGAAGAGAGGGAGGGGGGGATCCGTCAATCAGGAGGCAGGGACTGGAGAGAGTGGAAGAATGTGAGAAAGGGAAGCCACTTATTATAAAATTTGTTGCAACTACCCTTCAGTGAATATTTAATCTTTTCCAGCTTCAGAAAAAACATGGTGTCGTTGAGCCACTGGGTACTAGAAGGAGCCTTAGTCGACTTCCAGTGGAGAAGAAGGTGGCGTCTTGCCAGTAAGGAAGTAAAAGCCAAAATGTCTTTTTGGTTTGAAGTAAACCGGCCATGGTCCTCTGGGAGCCCGAATATGGCAACATGGGGGGAGACTTTTATATTCACCGAGAGTATTTTTGACATGGTGTCAAAATAATTCGACCAAAAGCGAGAAAGTAGTGGGCAAGAGTAAAACATATGGGTTAAATTGCAGGACGAGGCATGACATTTGTCGCATTCGTCAGTGACACTGGGATAGATCTGTGAGAGTCGAGCTTTAGAAAAGTGGACTCTAAACAGTACTTTAAACTGTATAAGTGTAAGACGAGCGCAGGATGAACTTGTGTAAATTAGCTGCACTCATTTTGGATGTAATTTCAGTAGGAACACTTGAAATGATGTTTGGATTGATTTCATGAGAATGATAGTGAAGTAATATGAATTAGCATCAAATTAGCATAAGCAAAGTCAGCCAAGCTAAAATTGCTACCTCTGTTAATAAGGTGGGCATGTTCCAGCTGGCGTATCAGGCCTGTTTGTTCTGCCAACATAGGAACACACACTGAAAAAGAGGCTTTGAAACCACTTTTAACAAGACCTATGGGTGACATCATGGAGGTTTTGTCTAGACATAATCAATCTATGCCAAGCCAAGTGACAAGCATGCTAAAGATCCAGGAGTAAACAGAATATATACCTGAAAAGGCAGAAGATAGCTGGACAGGTTGCATTACAAACTTCTTCTGAGTAAACTGAGTTCTTCTGACCAAAGGCCAATCAGGAAATCATTAATGAAACTTGCTCTCTGTCCACAGTGGCCTATCTTATTTATAGCATGTGACAGTATGGATAATGTTTTCCCCTCTACAACTCACCCCGCCTACAACTCAATGGCCCATAAGTCTGAACCCTCACAGATTAGGACAGTTTGAGCCATTTGGAGGGCATGGGTAGCAGGTGGCAGAGAGACTGCCAAGGAAAGTCACAGTTTGACTGTGAAATTATGAATGTGTCCAGCTGTATCAACACGTCCTTGAACATCATGACAACCGGCCACATATCAAAACCTTTTTCATGTCACGACTATTGACATGCAGAATGGTTTCAGGCATCTATATTGTTTCCATTTCAGTAATCTATGCTCAAAAATAAATAATGTATGTTTGTAAATTTGAAAAAAGTTAAATCAAGTGAATTTCTTCACATAAACTTTTCACATAAATTGACACATTTGTTTTATGATCCGTAATAACTGTATACTTTGATCCGGCCATTCAAAAAAAGTGACTATTATATGCTTTTTCTGGACTTGGTGGTTAACACTGTGGGACTCTTATGGACTGGCAAACTGTCCAGGGTGTACTCTTTCCTTTCAACCCAAGGAGAGCTGGGATTTAATGGAGTTCCTCTTCTTAGAAAAAGGGACCCGAGGGTGAGCTCCAGTTACATAGAACCACACTCTTCAGCCTCCCTGGTAAAAGTCTATTCAGGGGTTCTAGAGAAGAGAATCCAGTTGATAGTCAAACTTTAGATACAAGTGGAAGAGTCGATCTGCCCTGGCCATGAAACATTATATCAGTTCTATATCTTTAAAGATTAAAGATCTGAGAGGGGTTATGACGGTTTGCCTAACTGGTCCACATGTGCTTTGTGGAGTTGCAGGATTCATTCAGCTGTGTCCTTTGGGGTATTCCGAGGGGAGTTGTTGCAGGAGAATAGGATGCAGGGCCACTTGCTACCACCCATTCTTTCCCTAGACATACAAGGAGAGAATCCGGTTTGCCGGTAGTATCAGGGATATGTTCTGGGTGAGAGCTGGGCTTCACCTGGGCTACCCTTTGTGACCAAATCTGTTCATAACTTTTCTGGAAAAAATGTTTCAGGTCAACCAAGAAGTCGACTTTATCCTAATGATTATGTCCATGTTTTTAGAAGATGATGCAGTCCTGTTGGCTTCATCAAGCTACAGTCTTTAACAGGATCTGTTCACATCCAAGTGAGATTAGGATAATTAGTTGTGATGGATGTGAATCAGCATGTCTGACTTTTAGGACCTGGTTCGCAGTCAGGAAACTGATCTGGGTATGACGTTCCATTAAGTGGAGGTAGTTAAGTATCTCATGGGTCTTGTTAATTGGCAAAGTGGTACAGCATTTGCAGTAATACACTCTGTACCAGTTTGTTGTGTTACAGAGAGAGTTGATCAAAGAGGCTAGATTTTCTGTTTATCTATCGTTCTACAATTCTACAACTGAAACTCTGTGATCACAAACTGTGGGGAGTGACCAAAAGAATTAGATTGGCTGAGAATAATTGATATGCCACAGAGTGGCATGGTTTATTGATCTCCATCAACTCAATGCAAAGGGAACACATTCACCTCAGTGCTTTGGTGTACCTTTCGAAGTTCTGCAATGAGGTCATATATGTCACTGACGTCCTGAGAAGCAATTTACCGCCAAAATGCTCAGGACTGTCAAGTTTTGGAAGGATCTGTCGTGAAATCCTGTGAAACTCAGTTCAGTGTTTACCTTCACTTTTCCAGTCACAGAGAACAATGGTGACTGGACGAAGGAAAGATGTTGTCCAGTTGGAGCTGATCAATGTGTGCATCATAAACTAATGAGAAGTCATGCAACAAGGTGGTGTGTATGCCCTTTCAACAAGACTAGTACAAGTGGCAAACTGGAAAAGCACCAGAAATGATGCAGTACAGTGGACCAAACAGAATATTTTGGAGGTGCATGTTGGGCGACACAGAGGCTCTGTGTTTTGACAGCGTTGATTCGATAGAGAAGCATAAAATGGCATTTACCTCCCCGATGATCCTGACCCTGGAGAAACTGAGGTGAATTGAATTTATATTGTTGCATTATAAATTGAAAGCAAATAAATCAAATTGAAAAATTACAACAAACTGTTAGAAAGTGGGAGAGAGAGAGAGAGAAATATTTGACATCTCCAGAGATCATCATAGACACCTTGAACTCTTGTCAGTATGGTCTTAAACAACTGAACAACCTTTCACTAGACATCAGAAACTCACAACCCAGAATGTAATGTCTGGGGTGCAACAACGTCCCTGAAACTGTGATCTGTTGCTAACAATCCCTCCTCCTTTACTCGCACCGGTCTGTCAACAGTCTGTTATATAGCCTGAAAGCCCTGGAGAGAGGCGTTAGGGTTCAGAAAAATGTTTCTGGACTCAGGACTTGGTAAAACACAGTACTGACTTCCTGATCTTCAGCTTTCAGCTCACATTTTCCAAGACAGTTCAGAGAATAAATGGCTCAAACATCTACCTCCTTGCCCTTTAGTCCTGCCTTACTTCCTGGATCTCACCTCCTCTACCCATCTGGATGTGGGGTCTTACTCTGGGCATTACTTGGACTTCGGAAAGCTCTTTGCTTTCCGAAGCAAATATACCTCTGCCGGTTTACAAGATTCATTGCCTCCCCCACCAGCAAGTTAGCTGCAATATAGGCGGCACATTTGTGCCACAAGAGAGTAAGTGGCACTGTTTACCAAAGTTGTTAGTCAATTTCGATGTAAATGTTTACTATCTGCTGCCGTTTGTGCTTGTAATTTAACAATTAAGCAGTTGTATTTAATTAACACAACAAAGTTCACTTAATTGGATCTGCAAACTTTCATCAGTATGTTGAAAGGTACTTTCACGTTGTCATTTTGAAACCTAATTTCATATATTTTGACAGTGTTGTAATCAGTCATGTTTGGCTGGATGCTTAATGTCATTTCAGTGATGTGACAAACTCGGAACACAAATTTATTTCAGGTTCAAAATCTCATTCTGATCCAAATGAATCAAGAGCCCCTGTCCATGATGCTTTCTCTCAGATCACCAAGTTATTTTCCACACACACTGACAAGAGAAAGTGTTCAATTAGCCCACCGGTGTATTTCCTTAGCATCTGCTTGTGCATAAGTCAGTTGTGCTTTTATTTCAGTTCAGGTTCAAGCAAATATCTTGAATCTAAATGATTTCCTTCTCTGTGGAGGGTACTTTATCAGTAAATGGTGCACTAGTACCTTGAATTATTTAGAGCCAGCTTTATGAGGGCTAATAATCTTTTCAGTACTAATGAATTTTGAATAGTCTATGTTGTTTTATCTTTTATCTTTTTTTTACTTTTTTTTCATATGCATGTACGTTGATTTGTATTTTCAGGATTTTTTTTAATAATCTGCAAATGCCCTAAAAAGAAAATCAAATTGTACAAAACACTTTTTACGGCCCAAGCACTTACAGTGCGAAGGCCCTATTGTATCTGTAGGAATATTTCTTCCTTTCTTTCTTTCTTCTTTATTTATTTTTCTGACGAAAGGAGGGCCTTTTTGCCCTCCTAAACGTGCCCCAAAAGTCACCAAATTTTGTACGCAAGCCAGGCCTGGCGAAAAATTTGATATTTAATGGTTTGCATTAATGGGCGTGGCAAAATGGCTCAACAACGCCCCCTACAAAACTTTGTGCCTCAAGCCCCACAATACGGTTTGACGTACATGCACGGAAATCGGTACACATCTGTATCATGTCGCAACTTAAAGAAAAGTCTCTTGGAGCCATGGCCGAAACTGAACAGGAAGTCAGCCATTTTGAATTAGTCGTGTAATTTTGGCGCAATTTATGCCATTCCTTCGGCAGTTAAGACAGCCCGAACCGTAACGTGCACCCAGGTGTATTATACATCAAAATGTGCGTCTCCATCCTGCGACGACGCGCATTACTTTTCTAAGTCAAAAGCGTTACTGTGGCGACGCTAGACGCCAAAAATCGCGCCCCCCCTTCATCTGATTGGTCCATATTTGATAGTTCCTACCTTCTGCCATAACTTTTGAATGCTTTGACATAAAGACTTGTGGGTGGTGTCATCGGACTCGGTTTTGAGTCCTTGAAAAGAATTGGTGCAAATTAGCCCCATCTTCTGATTGGTTGATATTTGATAGTCCCTATTTTGTGGCATAACTTTTGAATGGTTTGACGTAAAGAGTAGTTGGTGGTGTCATCTGACTCGCTTTTGACTCCTTCACCTTAACTGGTGCAAAATAGCCCCTTCTTCTGATTGGTCGATATGTGATAGTCCGTATTTTTCTGCCATAACTTTTGAATGGTTTGATATAGAGAGTCGTGGTGGTGTCATCTGCTAAATGCCCAGGCCTGAAGACATCTACATGCAAGTCATACAAGCGCTTCCACTGCAGAAGGCCAACCCCGCCACCCGCAAGACCAGAGGCCGACAAGGAAGAACCCGGAACCCAGGCCACAAGCAACCCCAAAGAGAGCGAGAAACCGGGCAGCGAGGTCCGCCCCCCTCAGCGGCAGCCAAGGAAAGAGGCAGCCAGGGATCCCGCGGCGGCGGACCGCTACCCAGGCAAATCCCGGCCACCCGGTCCGGGCCGGACATGTGGCCAAGAGGTCCTCAACCCCCAGGCCAACGACTCCCACCCGGCGAGGGGCCAGCCTGCCCGGAGAGACAGAGCCGCCCCGACTGCCCGACGCGGGCAGGCGCACCCGCCCCCACAAAAGCGGCCCTCCAGGACCAGAGGAGCACCACGCAGAGGCAGCGGGGGGGACCGGAGACGGGCCCGGAGAGAGGAAACCCCCTAACAGGGCGACACCCTTGCGGGCCCGACAACGGAGGGCCCCAGACCCAGGCATCCCATTCATCCATCCATTCATCTATCCGGTTTCTATAATAATAATAATAATAATAATAATAATAATAACCAACTTTGTAGCCTATAGTAATAATATCAATAAATTATTCAATGTTGTTGTTTTGAGGCCCAAATCCTCCATAGCAGGACCCTTCCATACCGCATTCTCACCGACAAAGACGCACATTCATGCACCGTTTCCCCCTCCCCGGGGGGGGTCCAGCACCGCCAGAAAGCACCCCAGGCGGCAGTTTGACAATCCTGTGTACCTCAGTCGTGCTTGTAGGCTATGTTCTTTTTGGTCTTTCAAAAAGACACTTGTTCAGTCTTTTTCTAATTGTGCTGACATGGACTTTAACATTTAAAATCAATGATGAGGCCTTAAGGGCCATATATGTAGCTATTGTGTTGATTCTAAGCATCGTATGGTTTGACCTTTCAATAATATTTCTCATTGCAGAACTTTGGAAGTTGAATAAACCCTTCCCAGATTAATGGTCAGCATCAGTTGATTCTTTTTCCCTCTCGATATTTGTTGAAGACACACTTAATGCTCCACACTATCACACTGCCAAAACATCTGCTTTTATAGAGGTCTACACACCTGCCTGTGATGAGTACAAGGGTGCATTAAAGAATGCACAAAATCATGTGCACACTCTTAAGTGAAAAAGCATTGGGACCACACTGCCCTCCCTCAAAGATATCCATGCTGACCGATTTTTCAAGAAGGCCAGAGATATCAGCGATTACATCACACACCCCGGATATGTCCTGTTGTCCCCACTACCCTGTGGAAAGTGTGACCGCTTTCCGCTCAAATCAAAAACTTCAAGACTGAGACAGATGCTGAGCTCCCACAGACACACCACCCAGTGCAATAACCCCCACCCCCACCCCTCCTCCATTGCAATGAGCCCACTACCTTTTTTTGCACTACTGCAACTAAATACACATCTCCATATTTATGGAGGAATGGTTCTTTATACTGCATATTCTATTTTTATATACTGTTTTTATACATTGTCTTTGTATATTGTTGTTTTATATTCCTTGCTGCCATGTGGAGTTGCTAAACTAATTTTCACAGTAAATGATGGTGACAATGTTGACAGTGACAAAAAAGGAATTCACTTCAGTTCAATCCAATTCAATTCAATTCAAATGTATGCTCCATCTCTGAGAAAAGGTATCGGAAAATCCTGGGGTATGCCATACACCCGTTCTTCAAAGAGAACTTTGTTACTCTCATCTGGCAGAAGACATATTCTGCCTCGATACAGCGAAATATATTCTAAACATTTTAAGTGTGTTTGAAGGTACTCTAAAGCTTTGTTTATTTTGAGGGAGTCGGTAAGTACAGACTGCATAATATCTGCCCCTGGTTGCAAACACCCACACACATACAAAAATAATATTGCTGTTGTAGCACTCGTGTCGCTACTGGGCTAGCAGGACGCTTCTAGATTCGGAGAGAGAGCTGGTTACCAATAACAGACCAGAGACAAGGCTTAAAGATAATATAAGCCGGCAGTTTTATTAACGAATGGAGAAAAAGCAGAAAATTGGTATGCATACAACTATACACAGAATGGTAGAGGTAGGTGATAAATGATAAATTATCCAACCCTTAATTGGACCCTTATCCTATTTAGAGTAGGCTTTTAAGTTTAGTTTAGGTTTAATAAACTATATGTTCAGTTCACCTTAAACTGATATTGTTTCCTATTTAATGACCGGTCAGTGTTCTATTTTTCTAGCTAAGTTTAACAGGTAAGTACTATTTAATTCTTTTAATTTAATAGCCTATTTTAACAGGTAAGACCTATTAAATCCTATTTAACTTTTTAACTATTTTATCCTTTTGAGTTAACCCTTTTTTTCCAGGTGACAGGTAGGTAACCTTTAACTTTTCTTTTCACAGGTGACAGGTAGGTAACCTTTAACCCTTTTTTCCAGATATCAAAACAAATACGCTTATATAAAAAACCAAAAAGAAATGCAATTCCCTTTAACAGGTGAACAACCTTCAAAGTTTTAAAGTGTATCAAATATCCCAAATATGTCCTATATAAGTGGGTAAATATCAATCAAAAATAATAAAATATACTTCAAGCAAAGTCAGGTAAGTACCTTTAAACTCCCTTTTCAAAACTTAAATTATGTAAGGTAAGTACCTTTAAACTCCCCTCTTAAAACTTAAATGATGTCAGGTAAGTACCTTTAAACTCCCCTTTTAAAACTTAAATGACCTTTAAATTCAACCTTTACAAAAAGGTAATAAATAAAATATCAAAAACAAAAACAATGAATTAGCTGTCAAAATAGTAGTGCAAATCTTGTCAACAATAGAATTGTATCACACTTTATAATATACTCGTTTCCCTTATGTTCTGTGTTCAGCTTCAGTGAAGGTAAAAAAATAAAAAAAATAAAGAATGTTCAGTTCAGGATGTGTGTGGCTCAATTCGGTTTGATCAATGTTCGATTGAATTGAGAGAAAAATAACGCAGTTCAGTTCAAGGCAATAATCCAACTCTGGGTGAGTAAACGGTGCGTTGTATCCTACCACAGTGGTGAAGAGGCTCAAACCGTGTGGTGAATGATGAGTGAAGAAACCATCCAATGGTATAATGGCTTAAACCCGTCCAGGTAGGCACCGATGCAACGTCCCAGTCAATGTAGATCTGAATCCTGGTTGTGGCTCGCCATCTGATGACCGACGTGTGTGTGTTTCACTGCACAGTACACACACGTGGGGGAATCCATCTCGGGGAATCCATCTTGTCCAAAAAAAAAAAACTTCCAGAGATCATTAAGAAAAATTTCAAAGTTCTGCTGCTCTGCAGTAAGCTCAAAAAACGTATGAATGTAGTCTGGTTCTTATTAAATCAGGTTGTACAAAAAACAATCGTTGAAATCACAAAATAATAACTTTTAAAACGTCTTTCTGACCTGCTGAATCTCTGCTGCACACCTGCTCCGAACGTACCCCGCAGGAAGAAAAAAAAAGCCTTAAAGGGGAAGCGCTCCTTTTTTGCAGTTTAAGAGAAAAACGTTTTTAACATTTTTTAGGAAATGTATTTGGACTTTTAGACACAACTACACAAGATTTTAACCTTTTTAAGTATCTGTATTGTCATAAATAAACTAACCATGTATTGCTGTTTTTAAAGAAATAATATCATATACCATGAATTAACCATCAGTTTATTTAATACAGTATGACTTTGTATTGATCAAAGTATTTTAAATTTGACTATATTTGACTATATTTGAAACCTGGGTTACATGCTCCCCTCCTTTCCTCATGCACGTCCCTGTGCATGCTACTAATAGACTATATTGTTATTTCTGCGTCTACTGGACTCCAGGGAACGGTTAAAGAGTCTGCAATCGCTGTGCCTAAGCTCTGGAACAGGGACTGGACTACAGTAACTAACGGGTTGCCTAACTCAGGGTAAGTCAACTTCTTTGGGGGTTCCCTATGTCTACTGGACATTCTCGTGGGTTGTAAGTCATCTTTGTCATTGTGGTCTTTAATGTCGGTATCTTCTGTCTGTGCAACATCAGGTACAGCATCCGCTTGTTCCTCATCATCCTCTTCTCTTTGTGCAACATCAGGAACATCATCCTCTTGTTCCTTATCCACTTCTGTTTCAAGTTGATCAGCATCAGTGTTCACATTAGGTAAAGTAGCATTTTCAGGATTCACGTCAGGTAATGTCTGTTCAGGTAAGTTGCTCTCGGCAGGACTCATTTCAGCTACTTCTGGAGGGTGTTGCTCAACAGAGGATACTGGTTTAGGTCGTGACTCAGTATTGCTTGTGATGGATTTGACCGTTTCAGGGACAAGATCGAAGCTTGGGGTTTCCACTACTGGTTCTCCATGACCATAAAGGTAGGTGAGATCATAATCTTCCAAGTCAGAATCTTGTCTCTCAGATTCATCTGGGCTGTCATCTCTTAGGCTCTGACGAGTTTTTGGTCGTCTGGTTCTCTTTTCTGTGGTTGGTTCGACTTCAACTGGAGTTGCAGGAAGGAAACCACATGGCAGCAACAGGTCTCTGTGGAGTGTTCGTAGTGGACCTTCTTTGGTTTCAGGTCTCACCACGTATACTGGAACATCTCCGGAATGTTTCACTACAACATATATATCTGTTTCCCACTTGTCTGCCAATTTATTCTTGCCTCGAAGTCGAACATTCCGAACCAAGACTCTGTCGCCTTCTTCCAAGGTGGATTCAACAACATATTTGTCAAACCTTGCTTTGTTACGGTCTGCTGTCTTCTTTGCATTCTCCATTGCCACTTTGTAGCTTGCTTCAAGCTGGGATTTCAGGTTGCGGACATATTGTGAGTGTGAGCCTGGCTGATAATTGGCTGGCAAACCATAGGCTATGTCCACTGGCAATCTCGGTTGACGCCCGAACATCAGTTCGTAAGGCGTAAATCCAGTAACTTCATTTTTCGTACAATTGTAGGCATGTACTAATGGCTTAACATGCTCTCGCCAGTGGCTCTTTTTCTTGTTCTCCAGGGTACCAAGCATATTCAACAGGGTCCTGTTGAAACGCTCAACGGGGTTCCCTCTCGGGTGATACGGGGTGGTTCGAATTTTTTGAACGCCGGCTAGCTCACACAGTTCCTTTATGGTACGAGACTCGAAATCTCTACCCTGATCGCTGTGTAGCCTCTCTGGGATTCCATAATGGACGATGAATTGGTCCCATAAGCATTTGGCAACGGTCCGGGCCTTTTGGTTAGAGGTGGGGATGGCTACTGCATACTTTGTAAAATGGTCTGTAATGACCAGGATGTCTTTGGTGTTGCTGGAATCTGGCTCCAGACTGAGAAAGTCCATGCACACCAACTCGAGGGGTCTCATGGCAGTGATGTTCACGAGGGGTGCAGCCTTCTGTGGCAAGACTTTGCGACGTATGCAGCGATTACAGGTTCTGATTTTTGTCTCCACCTCTGCAGCCATTTTGGGCCAATAGAACCGCTTCCGAACAAGATCCAGGGTTCTTTCCACACCCATGTGACCCATGTCATCATGTAGACTCTTTAAGACAGAGGTTCTCAGTTCTTCAGGCAACACAAGCTGGTAGTAACTTTGTGCACCCTCTTGTCGCCTCCGATACAAGACGCCATCTAAGACTTCGAGTCTGTTCAATTCTCTTAACAAGAGGTAGAGTTCAGGGAGTTCTTTTCTGAGGGATGGTGGTGGTTTCTCTCCCGTCTCCAACTGTTTGAGGACCTCTCGAATGCAGGTATCAGCTTGCTGTTTGTCTCTCAATTCAGCTGGTGTAAACAGGGGAATGACTGGTAAGCCACCAAACTGATCTTCCTCTTCAAAGCTTTTTGGAAGAGCATTTGGGTGGTGTGCAAGTGACACAACCAATGCAGTGTTGGGTTTTGTCTCCCCACAATCACCGTCGGCCACTTGGTGGACTAAGTGCTTCTCGCAGATGGCTTTGACTGTGTTTCCATTCACATGTTCGGGTTCCAACAGATGTCTTTTCGTGAATTGTTCTATCCTCTCTAATTCTTTCCGTGATATTTCATCATCGGGTAATCTGCTGTGTGGACGTCTGGACAGCCCGTCTGCGTCCTGATTCTGCTTCCCAGCTCTGTATTTTAGTTGGAAATCGAACGTTGACAGAGCGGCCAACCATCTGTAGCTTGTAGCGTCAAGTTTAGCAGAGGTAAGAATGTATGTTAGCGGGTTGCTATCAGTGACGACTTGGAATGGGCATCCGTAGAGGTAATCCTGGAATTTTTCAGTCACTGCCCATTTAAGGGCAAGAAACTCCAATTTGTGAGCAGGATACCTTGACTCACAGCTTGACAGACCACGACTTGCATAGGCGACGACTCGCTTCTGTCCTTGTTGCTCCTGGTAGAGTGCTGCACCGAGACCTGAGGTGCTTGCATCTGTGTGTAAAACGTAGGGCAGCTTAGGATCAGCAAACCCGAGGATAGGAGCAGTTGTCAGCTTTTCAATTATGGTCTCAAATGCAGTCTGGCAAGCAGCGGTCCATCTGTCATTGAAGAGGTCTTTTGGGTTGTAGTATTTCTTAGCAGTCACTTTGGCATTAGTGCGCTTCCTCAGAGGTGGGTAACCAGCTGTGAGTTCATTGAGTGCCTTGACATTCTTTGAATAGTCCTTTACGTATCTGGGTCAAAGACGCGGCATGTCAATTCTGGTGTCCGAAGCATATTTATAATGTTAAAAATATATAAAAATTTTAAAACACTACATTTTGTTACTCAACTCTACCCACTTTACTTATTCACAGGAGTATTTACTATAAGAAATGAAAATTCAAGGAGCTATTTAGCTCAAAAGTACAAAACTGTCCCTCCTGGATAACGTCCGGACTTAAAATCTATGTACAAAAATATGATAAAAATGTCAAAAATCTTAATAAAAACATTAATTATGCACTGGGGCATAATTGTGTTGATGTTTGTAATGACACCTACAAATATAGTAACAACACTAAGCTTATTTACATTTTTATTCAAGAAATACTTTTGTCCCTACTTTTGGATTCCCAAATGTCCCTCCTGGGTAACACACTTAAAGCGGCAATATATGACCATATTTGGATGTGGATAGTCATATTGCAGGGTGTTGCACCAGCCAACAGACCCCGAAGGACCCCCAAGACAGAGCACAAGGTCAGTAAGTCTCTCTTAAAATGTTGATATTTTACCTTTTCGGTCGGTCGTACCTGACGTCCTCAAATCATTTGTCTTTCTGGATAACGCTAATAAAATATTTTTTATTTTTTTTATTTTTTAAATGACCTATTTCATGTGAAATATGACGTTGATGTGTTGAAGATTAAGCTAATATTTTATATAGTAGACCCAGTTAGTGCCTGATTATAAAGGAAATTTGGTTTTTTTGTCCCCCCTGGATAACGATATGTCCTCCCTGGATAACAAAGATATTCTGTTACCCAGGACATGTCCTCTGTTATCCAGGATGGACATGTAAATCAATTCAGATTTTTATCAGTATCTGTAGCTTTTTAGGCATTGACTGATGTTGTAATGTTATATTTTTATTATTATTAATGATTAATTAAACGATTAATGAGGCAATATTATGTATTTTGGAACTTTTATGACATTTTTTGTTATCTTTTTCAATGATAGCACCACAGGACATTACCCGTTTCCTGTCTCTCTCAACTGTGCTATCTAATAAATATCTTTTACATATATATATATATATATATATATATATATATATATATATATATATACTGAACTAATCTTTATGTTTTTTAATAAAGTTTTAGTATAGCTTATGATGTTTAAGGGTCAGTTTTGTCCTTGCAGATGCCACTGTCTAATAAAGAAAGGCAGAGACTTTTCAGGGCCAGGAAGAATGCTGAGCCACAAGCTAGGGCTGAGTATCTTGAGAAAAAGAGAGAAAGGTATTGTGATTTAGTAAAGTGATTATGCAGATCAGTTAAAAAAGGAATTAGAAAATAGGTTTACACTTGTTCGCAAAATATGTTAGTTAAGCAATGTGATGTGATGTTTATGGTAGGGCACATTTCTTCTGGAGCATCGGCATCTTGGTAATTTATCAAACCTGTATACCATGTCATTTGTTTTATTTCTAGGTACTACAAAGATAGATAACAAAAAGAAGACCCCCACAACCAGTGAAACAGCCCAACAACTGTCACCTGACCTGGTTGGCAGGTTTGTAGTTGTAAAATACGATGCAATGCCATTCATTGGTCAAGTTGTCAAATTAGCTGGCAATGAACTTGAGGTGAGCTGCATGCGACAGCTAATGGGGAAAAATTCATTTGCCTGGCCAACAACCCCTGATGTGATTTTCTATTATGCATCTGACATGCAAGCCATCCTGTCAGAACCTGAGCCGGATACGAATCGCTCATCGAAATTATGTCCCCAAGACTGGAAAACCTTCCAAAGTTTTTGGTAGCTCACCTCACCTGCTCCGCTCCCTCAGGCTGTGATAAAAGAAAAGATATCCAAGAAAAAAAATGCAGTTTCAATTGTTTGCTTTAAAGTTTAATTCATTAACAGGTTTATGAAAAGAAAAGTTTGGTTTACTGTATTAGACTAAAAATGTAGTTGTTATAAATAACTCAGTTACTTAACTGAAACTTTGAAAGATTTGTTGTTTTTAGGTGAGTTTATTGTGAAATCAAATCCATGGCATTTTAAGTGATTATCTATTGTTACATTCAGAAAAATCAACTCTAGTTTTTTAACATTTTAATATTTTAACATTGCAAATGACTTGGTCACTTGGTGACTTTAACGCTGACATTGTTGAACAAAAAGCTTGTTTGAATGTTTTGATGCTATGCTGTTACAAACAACTGAACGTGTTTTCTTATAGTTACGTCGCTGTTACATTGTTGCATGAAATTAAAGATTTTTTTAAAAAAAAGAAGAAATCACTTTTTCAGATCTTTTAACAGTTCTCAGTTTCTTTGTATTATGTTGGTTACAAATTATGTTCCTGAAACAGCCTTTAATGAAATACTTGACACTGAAATCGTGCAGTGGTCATTCCTGGCTAACAGCATGTCATTCTGGGTAACAATGACACAGTCAAATAATTCAACCCAAATTTCATATTATATTACAGTATTGTGTTTTTTTAGGTGAGGATACAATAACAACCCTTTTACTTACACTGTGAAAAATCTTTAAGACATTTTCCATCTTTTTTCTCTTTTTGGCACTAAATATTGTGTGACAAACAGGAACGAATGAAGCCATTTCACTATAAATGTCCAAATATATTACATTAATTCTGATAAAAATGTTGTTTTCTGAGAAGTAATTATTTGTTGAGCTCTAACTATAATTATCTAAAAACATTTAAATGCCAACAATGATATAAATTTTAATTAATTTTGAAAACCATTTACGTTACCCAGGGGGGACATTTCCCACGGGAGAAATCATATAATTCACTGAAAAATGTTTATTGCATTCTTAAAACAAATTCCTGTTGTTGAGTGATATACAAAACACTCTGATAAAGATAGAAAGTGACTTAATGGGTATTTTTAGCCAATTTCATTTTTTTCCATTTTTAAAATCCTTATTCGTCTTTGACCCACCTGCGAAAATAGCCGCAGAAGCCAAGGAAGGTTCTCAATTCTTTGAGATTGTTGGGTCTTGGCCAGGTGTTCAGTGCTGCGATCTTTTCAGGGTCTGTTTGAATACCCTTCTCAGACACGATGTGGCCTAAATATTTCACAGAACTCTGGAAAAACTTGCACTTCTCTGGTGAGAGTTTCAGGCCATACTCCTTTAGTTGGTTGAGCACACGCATCAACCTTTCCTCATGTTCTTCTAGCGTTGAAGAGAAAACAATGACATCATCCAAAAATACTAGGGCTTGTTTCAAGTTCAGCTCTCCTATACAGCGCTCCATAAGCCTCTGGAATGTGCTAGGGGCATTTGTTATCCCTTGAGGCATCCTATTGAACTCGAAGAACCCTAGTGGGCAGACAAAGGCTGTTTTTTGTTTGTCCGCCTCCTCCATTTCGATCTGATAGAAGCCAGACTTGAGGTCCAACACTGAGAACCATCTGGATCCCGTCAGCTTTGAGAATGATTCCTCAAGATTGAGTAAGGCGTAGGAGTCCTTCACCGTCTGAAGGTTCAGCTTTCTGTAGTCAATGCATAGTCTGACATCGCCGCTCTTCTTCCTGACAACTACTATTGGCGAGGAGAAAGGTGACTCAGACTCACGGATGACTTCTGCATCGAGCAGTTGCTGGATATGGTTACGCACAGCCTCTATGTCTTGCGGGTGTATGGGCCTGGCCCTGTGTTTGAATGGTGTCCCATTACTCAGGTTGATATGGTGCTTTATTTTGTCCGTGCGACCAAAGTCGAGATCATGGAGTGCGAACACCTCTGGCATTGAATTCAGTTTTTCGGTGATCCTCTCTTTCCACTCGCTGGGTACTGGAGAGTCTCCAAAGTCAAGGTTGAGTTTCGGCTCATGGTCAGACTTTGTTGGGGAATCTGAGCCAAGAGATTTGATGGACTGGACACTTTGGATTGCGTGTAGCTCTGCAATCACAGCTTTTGGATGTAGTGTGATATCGTGGTCTGACTCGTTCTTCAGAATGACAGGTATGCAGCGTGACAACCTCTGCGGTAAAGTTGTTAGACCATTCGAGACCACCATGCCTCCTGGCAAGGAAACTGATTTTGGGGACTCCACTGTCACCCACTTCACTGCTCCCGATATCCTGCAGCTCACCGATCCTTCAAGGACCTTGGTCTGACCAGCTGCAACAGTCTCAGGGTCTTTGCCGTGCAGTCTGACTTCTCCCATTTTAGAATTTCCAGACTGTACTCTTCTGACTTCAAGAGTTTTCAAGACGACTTTGTAGCCGTATGGCAGTGACTCATAGTTCTGTGGTGTGATCTCTGCATACCGTTCATACAGAACATCCAAAGCGTTGGTGCCTATCAGCACTGATGATAGGGTGGAACATATGTCAGGCACAATCAGAGCTAATGTGGGGACCTCGATGTCTACTCCAAGTACGCTCTCTGGAAATGTGATGGAAACTTCAACATAGCCAAGGTATGGAACATCTTGACCATTAGCTCCCTCCACTTCAAGCAGGTTGTTCAATGAATTGATGGGTAAATGAGACAAGTTTTCCTGATAGAATGAATTGGGGATGGTCGTTACTTGAGATCCTGTATCAAACAAGCAGCTGCAATCTTGGTCACTTATGATGGCTTGTGCGGTGCACTTAGCTCCAACCAGTCCTTTGGGAATGGTTACTGAATGTCGTTTAGCATTAGAGCACATGTTGGCGGTGCGTTCCTTCTTGGGACACTTTGTCTGTGCTCCAGCTCCCGTTTGCCCCCCAACAGGAACTGGTTCTAGTTTAAAGTAACAGACTGTGAGACACCGTTTTCAACATCCCATGCCAGCTGCTTCTCTGTCAGCTGCTTTCTTTTTGAAGAAACAAGAATGGGGTTTGGTTCGTTCTCACATTGGGGTTTGGTATGTCCATCCTCTCCACATCTGAAGCAATACCAGGGTTTTGGCCTTTTGCTTGTGTGATTCTTTGCATCCTGTTTGTTGGACTGCAGTTTCTGAGATGTGGGAGTGTTGACATGAGACTCTGTGGTGGCTGACTTTGGAGCTGGTTTGGTTGATTTCCTGCTGCCGCCTTTCTGGGTGATTCGTGTCAGCTGAGATTGCAGATTTGCGATTTGTTTTTTCAGTTCTTGGATTTCAGAACTGGAGTCAGGTGTCCATTGTGTTGGAGTATAGTGTTCGCACTGCACACCAGCACCTTGGTACTGGGATGATACTTTTGGCTTTGATGCACTGAAATGCTGTTTCATGCGTGTTGCTTTGGACATTCTCTTGTTTTCTGCTGTACGGATTAACAGGAGAAGTTCAGCAAATGTAGGCGGGGTCTTTTTCATTTGCTGACTTTCCAACTGCAGTTCAGATAGTAAGGCATTGTCCCAGCAACCTCTAACGAACTGCCTTAGGAGTTGCCGGTCAAGGTCGCTTGCACATACACCTCCCCTCCTGAAGGTGGTATTTAGCATCACCTGCAGCCTCTGAAGATAAGCCGATGGTTTTTCACCAGCAGGTTCTTGCCATGTATTCAGGTACTTTGCGAAGAGGTCGTCTCCATCTTCCACAGTGCTGAAAGCAGAGTCCAAGATATCTAGATACATGTTTGGGGGAGATTCCGGTAGCAGGTGTTTCACTAAGTCAATAGCAGGTGAGGAGAGGCTTTCGAGAAGCTTACGTGACTTGTGTAGGTCTGACTGTTTTGTGTCTTTCAGAAGAAGCTCCACATTAGAACGCCATGTTTCGTAATCCACTTCATTGTTGGGCTGAGGGCAGCACCCAGAGAAGGGTCTCAGTCTCAAGGGGGTGTGCACCTGCATTGTAGAGTCTTCATTTCGTACTATGTGCTCAACTATCACCTTCTGTACTTCCGGTGGGTTGACAAAGGAAAGGTCCAGAGCAGCCTGCATTTTCTTTTTGGGGGGTGCTGGCGGTGAAGACCAGTTCCGATCTGGGTGGACAGGTTGCTCTGCAGCTGTACTGGGTAAAGAGCTAATCTGTTCAGCACTTTCTGGGGCATGTCGCTCTTGGGAATCAGGTGAATGAATGCCTTCTCCATGGGGTTCTGTGTCGTCGAGGTGGACAGATTCACCGATGACAGACAGTTCTTCTCTGAGAATAGCAGCAAAGTCCTTACCAGCTAGTCTTGCTATCTGTTTTAACTCTGAGAGATAAGTCTGGGTGGCTGTCTTGCTAACTGTGGGCGTATAAACGTCCGATAGAGCCCTGATCTGGAATGTGAGGTCAGCCTGAGTTTCACTTTGGAAGCTATGGGGCAATGACGGAAGTGACAGTAAAGCTGAGCCACTTGAGTATTCCACTATAGCGTACCTATGGAATTCTGACTTGGGATCGTCAATTTTGACTGTTCTCTCAACTAAACCATGCTTGTTTAGAAAATCAGCTAGCTCTTTGTCTGATTCTGTGTTAATAAATCCGGCATTAACCAGAATGCAGTTTGGGATTTTTACACCTGATGTCTGAATTACCTCCTCCATCATTAACTGTTTAATGTCTCTGGTCTCTAAGTTTATGGCTAGCTTAAATGCTATTAGCTCTCCTGGCTGGCTCGCCAAGATTTATGTAGCACTCGTGTCGCTACTGGGCTAGCAGGACGCTTCTAGATTCGGAGAGAGAGCTGGTTACCAATAACAGACCAGAGACAAGGCTTAAAGATAATATAAGCCGGCAGTTTTATTAACGAATGGAGAAAAAGCAGAAAATTGGTATGCATACAACTATACACAGAATGGTAGAGGTAGGTGATAAATGATAAATTATCCAACCCTTAATTGGACCCTTATCCTATTTAGAGTAGGCTTTTAAGTTTAGTTTAGGTTTAATAAACTATATGTTCAGTTCACCTTAAACTGATATTGTTTCCTATTTAATGACCGGTCAGTGTTCTATTTTTCTAGCTAAGTTTAACAGGTAAGTACTATTTAATTCTTTTAATTTAATAGCCTATTTTAACAGGTAAGACCTATTAAATCCTATTTAACTTTTTAACTATTTTATCCTTTTGAGTTAACCCTTTTTTTCCAGGTGACAGGTAGGTAACCTTTAACTTTTCTTTTCACAGGTGACAGGTAGGTAACCTTTAACCCTTTTTTCCAGATATCAAAACAAATACGCTTATATAAAAAACCAAAAAGAAATGCAATTCCCTTTAACAGGTGAACAACCTTCAAAGTTTTAAAGTGTATCAAATATCCCAAATATGTCCTATATAAGTGGGTAAATATCAATCAAAAATAATAAAATATACTTCAAGCAAAGTCAGGTAAGTACCTTTAAACTCCCTTTTCAAAACTTAAATTATGTAAGGTAAGTACCTTTAAACTCCCCTCTTAAAACTTAAATGATGTCAGGTAAGTACCTTTAAACTCCCCTTTTAAAACTTAAATGACCTTTAAATTCAACCTTTACAAAAAGGTAATAAATAAAATATCAAAAACAAAAACAATGAATTAGCTGTCAAAATAGTAGTGCAAATCTTGTCAACAATAGAATTGTATCACACTTTATAATATACTCGTTTCCCTTATGTTCTGTGTTCAGCTTCAGTGAAGGTAAAAAAATAAAAAAATAAAGAATGTTCAGTTCAGGATGTGTGTGGCTCAATTCGGTTTGATCAATGTTCGATTGAATTGAGAGAAAAATAACGCAGTTCAGTTCAAGGCAATAATCCAACTCTGGGTGAGTAAACGGTGCGTTGTATCCTACCACAGTGGTGAAGAGGCTCAAACCGTGTGGTGAATGATGAGTGAAGAAACCATCCAATGGTATAATGGCTTAAACCCGTCCAGGTAGGCACCGATGCAACGTCCCAGTCAATGTAGATCTGAATCCTGGTTGTGGCTCGCCATCTGATGACCGACGTGTGTGTGTTTCACTGCACAGTACACACACGTGGGGGAATCCATCTCGGGGAATCCATCTTGTCCAAAAAAAAAAAACTTCCAGAGATCATTAAGAAAAATTTCAAAGTTCTGCTGCTCTGCAGTAAGCTCAAAAAACGTATGAATGTAGTCTGGTTCTTATTAAATCAGGTTGTACAAAAAACAATCGTTGAAATCACAAAATAATAACTTTTAAAACGTCTTTCTGACCTGCTGAATCTCTGCTGCACACCTGCTCCGAACGTACCCCGCAGGAAGAAAAAAAAAGCCTTAAAGGGGAAGCGCTCCTTTTTTGCAGTTTAAGAGAAAAACGTTTTTAACATTTTTTAGGAAATGTATTTGGACTTTTAGACACAACTACACAAGATTTTAACCTTTTTAAGTATCTGTATTGTCATAAATAAACTAACCATGTATTGCTGTTTTTAAAGAAATAATATCATATACCATGAATTAACCATCAGTTTATTTAATACAGTATGACTTTGTATTGATCAAAGTATTTTAAATTTGACTATATTTGACTATATTTGAAACCTGGGTTACACTGTGATATATGCACATCTAGCACACCTTAACGCAAACAACAAAAGTGTGAAATTGCAATTCAATTTTTTTTTATAGATACATCAAACACTTTCGAATGTAGACAAAATTGCGATTGACCACAGGTCAGTACCTGGAATCACATTGATCTTGTTCTGGGAACAGCTAACAGATCTGCACCTGATGACCTCAGAGAAATCATCGGCTAACAGACAAGAAAGTCAGACATGCACTGAGGAGCCAAACCATTAAGTGCTTTATGGACTTGTAGGAAGATGTTGAAAATAATTCTCTATTGAACTGGAAGCCAGTGAAGCGACTTCACAACTGCAGTTATATGTTAATGTAGAAACTCTGCTCATGGTCAAGGCTCGTTCCAAATGTCCGCTGCATTCTGAACGAGTTTAAATCATCCAAGAAAATTGTTTGCATAATATTTAAAAAATTATGTGTATTTATTTGTAATCAATTGGGAAATATAGGACCATTCTGCATGTTTAATTGATTATATGTCTTTATTTCTATCCTTATTTATTGTAATTTAGAAAGAGGCTGGATTTTTGATCAATCATGATCAATTTATAATTTATTTTTTCTAACCTCTGTTTCAGCAGATTCTTTTTGTTATCCTTTTCCTCCAAGTTGCTTTTGTTGTTCTATGCACACACACATAATTGAAGATCCCCTCTTCATTCTGCCTGCACTCTAGATCTGTGCCGACAGTATTTCACTGAAGGCACAAAAGTCCACTGCTAGTTTCATAAAGTATTATAGTATTACACAATCTGAAGACCGTCCCTTTCTACTTTGCAATCACCAGTCAGTAAGTATCTAATGTATCTGTTTCCTGGCTGCTTAATTCAGTTTTTTTTTTTCAATGAATATGTTGAGTGACAAGGTTAATAATGTAGTCAGTCCAGACAATCTCTGCCTCTTCAGCCACTTGAAAATCCTGTTGTATTTGTTTTTTCAATGTACCTTTAGCTTGCTTGTCTTTTGGCTAGGCACTCCAGTGGGCCTGAACGCTGCTGTCAGATGGCGTACTGGGCCATCTCTCACCAGCCCCCTGATGGACTGATTTCATCCTGTGCACAGTTTCCATCCATCCTCGCACCATTACACTTTTTCTGCATTGTCAATTCCCACAACATTCATTCCACATGCCACATACCCCTCGGTTATCACCTCCCAACTTGGACTAGAGATGTAACAGTCATGGGTCAAAATGTTGCATTCTACCTCACTGCAAAGCTTTTTGTGTATTGCACTTTCTTTTTCATACACTTCTGCACACTACAGTCGTCTGGACTTACTGGACATCGGTTTCCGACAGAAATTGACCATCTTCAACGACTTTAAATGCACTCACAGCATCCCGGACGAGATGGCGAGACCAGCGGGATCTCCATGGATTGTTATCGGGTCTGGCAGGCGACGCAGACGGCGACGCGAGAGGAAGCAGAAGCAGTGCTGCAGGGCAGGGCTACTGGCTAAGCTAAGGAACCACCCATTTAAACCTCCGCTGCCGAGCCTCTATCTTACAAACGCCAGATCCATGGTACACAAAACGGACGATTTGGAACTACAGCTGGCTGGAAATTGCTATGTTCGTGAATACTGTGTGCTTATTATCACGGAGACTTGGCTTCATACACAAATCCCCGATTCCGCGTTGCAGCTAGCAGGCCGCACGCTACACGCTGTGTGGGGGCCGTGTAAAGCCGCGCCGAGCCGTGCCGGGCTGAGCCGATACTAGTGGAAAAGTCCCATAAAAGACCATCCAGGTATTCCCATATCAGAAGATTTGGATGACGTGCCAGGTCCGCAGGCTCCTCCGGGCCCGTGACTCAGCATTTAGGTCAGGTGACAGAGCTTTGTACAACGTTGCTTGCGCTGAACTGAGGAGAGGCATCAGGACTGCCAAAGCAGACTATAAAAGAAAGTTAGAGGGCCACTTCAAAAAACCCCGGAAGGTATGGCAGGGCATACAGACCATCACCAACTACAGAGGCTGTACTGTGACATCCGGAGACTCAGATGCAGCCTTGACAGAGGAGCTGAACAGCTTATTTGCCCGCTTTGAGACCCAAATTCAGCACTCACCCACATCACCACAACCACCATTACAGACCCCACCAGCCGCCAGCACCCCCCCACTCTTGAGGCACAGGCGCAGGAGGTGAGGTGCAGTCAACCCCAGGAAAGCAGGTCCAGATGGAATACCTGGGAAGGTTTCAAAGTTTCAAAGTATATTTAGACGGGACAATGCATATTCATAAGCAGTGTAAATACACCGGGTTTTAGCAGGTTTCCACCCGCAGTCCCCACAAACAATCAGACACACTCACACTCACACCTACAGGTGATCAATTTACCTAGCATGTATGTTTTTGGACTGTGGGAGGAAACCGGAGTACCCAGAGGAAACCCACAATAGCACAATAATACCGGACATTCTAATCCCCAAGCTATCCACCATGGGGCTCCCACCACCCACCTGCTCCTGGATTAAAGACTTTTTGGTGAACCGACCCCAGCGTGTAAAACTCGGTCCTCACCTCACCTCCTCCCACACTCTCAGCACTGGCTCTCCTCAGGGCTGTGTGCTAAGCCCACTACTGTACTCCCTCTACACATCGGACTGCAGCCCCGCCCACCCAGATAACATCATTGTCAAGTTTGCTGATGACACAACGGTGGTGGGGCTGATTACAGGGGGAAACGAAGCGGCCTACAGAGATGAGGTCCTAACACTTGGTGAGTGGTGCGCACTGAACAACCTGGCCCTGAACATCACCAAAACCAAGGAGCTCATCCTGGATTTCAGGTGGAACAGAGCCGCCCCCGCCCCCCTGTACATCAACAGTGAATGTGTGGAGCAAGTGCAGTCCTTCAAGTGCCTCAGCGTCCACATCACTGCAGACCTTTCCTGGTCTGTCAACACCACTGCACTGGTCAAGAAGGCTCAGCAGCGGCTACACTTCCTGAGGGTGCTCAGGAAGGAGTGCCTGAACACACAGCTGCTGGTGACCTTCTACCGTTCCACCATCGAGAGCCTGCTGACCCATGCTGTGACAGCGTGGCACTCCAGCTGCACGGAAGCAGACAGGAAGAGGCTGCAGAGGGTGGCAAACAGCGCAAGATCATCGGCTGCCCTCTGCCCTCTCTGCCCTCCCTGTCTGATATCTACAGCTCCCGCTGCCTCACAGCAGGGCAAGGAACATTTTAAAGGACAACACCCACCCCGGTTTCCACTTCCTTGACCTGTTGCCCTCTGGGAGGCGCTTCAGGTCCATACGGACCCGAACAAACAGACTCAGGGACAGCTTCTTTCCCAAAGCTGTGAACTTTCTGAACCAATAAGCTACCTCATACTGTGCAATATTCTTCATCCATTATGTGCAATATTCTTTACTCATTCATGCGCATACTCTTCCATCCACTCAAGTGCAATATTCTTCCACTCATTCATGTGCATCATATATATATATATATATTTATGTTTCCTGTTTCCAGGTCGTTTACTACACTTTGAAAAACTGGGAGAGTTGAAAGATGCCTGCACAACAAGTAACCCTTCTCAACATCTTGATCTTCAGCAATTAGCGGGCTTCACATCCCTGGTGTCTTCATCAGAGATTTTGAGCTACATGCTGCTGACCTGAAGCAATAAATTCAAGTCACTGAATGAAGATTTGGAAAGACTTGCACGACATCAAGCAGAGTTAGTGAGCAAACACAAGTGGGGAGAAATGAAAAAACTTCAACATGCAGATTAGCTGATTGTCAAATCTTGGAACGCAATTCCCGTCACTACCACACACTGCAGCGTGTGAGTATTACTGTACTGACAATGTTAGGCTCTACGTAAGCATGTGAGCAGTATTTCTCACATCTGAAGAACATTAAGATTAACCTAAGATGTTTAACAGAAGTCTCAATGCCTACCATGAAGTTTAAGCTCACCACGTATCAACCAGACTACAGAGCCATCTGCAAAACCATGTAGCACCAAAAGTCGCATTAATGGTGAAAAGTACTTTATTCATCATCGGTTAGCAAAAGCTTAACAAAATTATTAAAAAGAATTCAGAGACCTATTGTACTTTAAAAGTGTTGGTCATAAAGTGCACACATTTACTTGTATTTAGTTTTCAACATATTGTATGGGTCTCACGGAATTACATTTTCAAATGTTTGGCGTTCATGGCTCTCTCAGCCAAAAAGGTCCCAGACCCCTGGGCTAGATGGTTCCTGATAGGTTGGAGAGGGAGTCTAGTGCACTAAGGGAGCTATGCTGCATGACACTGACGCAACACACACATAAAACTGTGATTCAGACCAAAGTTTTGGTTGTGATCACAAGTTGTTGCTGAAATCAGGTTGGAGCTCAACATTACTGCTTTATGTGTCTCTTCAGCTCTCACTGTTTCATCTCTTGAACAAATCAGGGGGTTACATTCCACAAAACCCTTAAAACATAATACAATCATTTACACACATCACACCATATTACACACACACGCTAATGCATTATCAATACACACACTATCCATCACAATCTTCTGTTCGTGTTTGTCATTCTGTAGTTCACTGTCTGTGATTTAAGTCCTGTGACAGAATCTGTCTCAGGTCCTAATAAAGTTTGTTAGATAAGACTGTCAAGAGGGCTGGTGGAGGGCACTTTCACCTTCACTCCCACATATACACAAGAAAACTTACATCGGCTGCTAGATCAAATTGCATATATATATATATATATATATATATATATATGTGTATATATATATATATATATATATATATATATATATATACAGTGTGTGTGCGTGTATGTATTGCGTGTATGTATTGCCAGCCTTGGCATTAACCCACCATATATATGGAAAAAAAAGGTTACATTTTGGAAGAAACATTTATGTTCTAATTTTAACATTATAAAAGTATTTGGCTGTGAAATTTTGTTTTGTTGTTGGTAAAGAAAAGGAAATAATCAAAACTCTAAAAACCGTGCAGCCGAGAGAAGCTGAGAGAAAATAAATGAATTTTGTGTGGAAAAAGACTTTTAGATACAGGACAAGAGAAACATTGCTTTCAAACCACAATTCTTCCATTTCCAGCTCAGGGTTTATTTGATTATTCTTTCAATTCATTAGTGGTGGCACATCTTTTTTACTACTGCATTCAAGAAGGTTTTCATTTGCTCTAACAAGAATTCATGGACAGACAAGACCTGGGCTGACAAATTAGATTGCACATTACCCGGATTCAGGGCTGCTCTAGGCACGTTATTACGTGATACGACATTGTACCATCTTATCCATGACACAGGAATGATCTCTCCTCAATTATGTATCTGTGTCCCTGCACCCTAAAGCCATTTGTCGGGAGTGTTGGGCTGAAGTGTTTATACGTCTGTCAGACTTCGCTGTCTCAAGAGCAAGCGATATGAACTTTATAGCCTTGACTATTAGTGTAGAAGAACACCTTTCCTGTAGTAATACAATGGATACATGGGGTAAGAAATGATCCATTATCTCTCACCATAACTCTCACAAAAATGAAATAGTAAATTCTAAAGGGTCTGGTTAAGAAGTGCCAAGAATCAGTAACGTTGAAGTGACATCAGCATTGAGGAAAATGAAGATTACATACCGGTAGGGATATGGAAGTGTCTATGACAGACGGAGGCACATTTTTTTAACTAGATTGTTCAACGTCATCCTGGAGAGTAAAAGAAAGTCTGAATAATGGAAGAAAAGTGTACTGGGACTTATTTTCAAGATTAAGGGTGGTGTCCAGAGCTGTAATGACTTACAGACAAAGTTAAGGAACCACACTGTAAAGATCTGGACAAAGGTTGTGGAAAGTTATGAGGTTCCATTTGTGCCAAAAATATATTCACGCGCTCACTGTTTACGTGCCACAATCCTTTGTCCGTGTTTATGCAACTTTGGACAATAAGTTTTTTGTAGCAAAGATTATATTTAAAAAATATGGAAAATGCTTTGCCAAATGGTCAGTGAACATTAACGTGGAGAGTGAACCTGGCAGAAGGTAGGCTAAGAAAATGTGTTATGATTTCTGAGCAGCCGTGTGATTCCATGCCAAGAAAGAGAACTAGAGGTTCAGTGTTTGCTTTTAGCCTTCTGATGTAGCAGTACATGGAAAATAATCACAAGTTATACTGTGTTTTAGTAGATTTTGACAGAGTATTGTATGAGCACGTCTGGAGTGCCAGAGGGGTATAGAGTGCTACAGGACAGGACAGGATAGGACAGGACAGGGCAACATGACGACAATGAGGTGGACGGTTGGAGTAACAGAGAGGTTTAAGGTGGAAGTGGGAGTACATCAAGGTTCAACCCTGGGCTCCAGGGCCGCCGCAAGGGGTGTACGAACCTCGCGAACCTCGCGCTATGGGCCGTTGTTTTTTTTGTTTTTTTTTAGTTTTTCCTTCTTTCCCTTATAAATATCAACAGTCACGTTCCATTACAGACCTAAATGTGTGCTAGTCTGTGCATATCAATAAATATATGTGCAATGATGCGCGTGTCTGTGGTTCAATACAACTGCGTCAGACCAAGCGCAGACACAAGGTGCTCTGATCGAGACGGGTGAAGTGTGTAACAAACTGTCACACAATGTCGAGAGAACGAGAGAAATTTCCATCAGGGAATGAAAAAAGAAAAAAAATAAAGAAAATGGAAGAGTTTAATGCCTCTGAAAGGCTCATTTGATAAATTTGTTACAAAAATCACCGATCCGACCGGGTCTCAAGCAGCCGCGGGGATCGTCGAGGCAAGCCCAAATGATGATGAGGCAGGTATGAGCCAGTATTTTGCTAATTGGAGAGTTAAAATTGCGCATATAGACACCCGATCCGACCTGAAAAGAAACCCCAAAAACCCGGCCATTTCGCACAGGGCCTCGCAAATCTCCCAGATGGCTCTGCTGGGCCCGTTCTTGTTTGCATGGAGTCTCCATGGACTATGATGTTTGGGAGAGAGAGAAGGGAGGGGGTGGGAGAAAATCTGGAGTCATGGTGGATTGGATGGAGAAGAGTGGAGTTATCTGAAGCAAAGGGAAAAGGTTTACAAGATGGTAGAGAGACCAGCACTTCTCAATGGCTTGGAGGTGATGCCATTTACAGGAATCAGAGCTGAGGACTTTAAAGCTTTTTTTGGGAGTGACAAGAACAGACAGGATTAAACATGAGCAAATAAGATGAACAGCCTTTGAGATAAAGTAAGAGGGGCTATGTTGTGATGGCTTTGACACATAAAGACGAAGGATAGTGAATTAGTGTTCAAAGAACGGTTTCTCTAAGTATGGTCGGGATGGGAAAACGGTTTTGGAATAATCAGGGACTACTGAGGAAAATTTTTATTTAAAATTTAACTCCAACAGAACTGTGGGTGTCATATTTATGTCACATTCCGCCCAAAAAAGAGTCAGTTGATTTGTGTATGGGGAGTCCAATGTGCTCTACTTTCTAAAAGATTAAGCTTGCGTTGGTCCTCTTAGCGCACTTAGGCTTTGATAAAACTACACAGAGACAACGTTGGTGTCTCTTTTTGAAATTACTGGAGAAAAACAAGATGGAAAGGAAGAAGTTTCATCAAAATGGTAACACTATGGTAACTATTGTATTATATTATCTTCTGACAGTGAAAGAGCAGAATATACACATGAGGCCATGCTTGTATTTTTCAGTTGTTATTTTTCTTTGATAACATACCCAAAGCTTTCTGTTTATCACCATATCAGCATGCAGTTGTACAGATAGTATGAATGAATTCATGTTTACCCCTATCGGGGGTTATCTTTATGCATATTTGGATCCATAAAGGTTTGCAACATTCACTGTAATCCTCTTCTGTATCACGTCAGGCAGTGTGCTCAGTTGTTTTTCATTTTTCAGAGAAAAAAGGCACTAACGGCCCTGTATGTCAGCATTCATCTTAATGTCCTTTTTTGTAAATTAGGCCGACTAATCTGAGGATGCAATTGATTTAATTGTATTAAGCAAGGTCACATGACCTATCCGTGGCAACAATCAGTGTGTATCCCTGCAGAACTGTCCTTCCTAGCAGACTCGCACAGTGACCTTCCCACTCTAGGAAGCCATCAGACTGAATCAAAGTAAAGCAAAGGTTTAAACCTCTAGCTCTGAGCTAAAAATCACTAAAGCCTCCAGGATGCTTTTTTTAGCCCTGAGAAGATCTGTTACAGATGTACTTAAAGGAGGCACAATATCTTTTTTTTTTTTTTTGAAAGTTGATACTTTATCCTGAAGTCTTGATGAAAATGCAGTGATATGCTTTGGTCAAAATACAACAAAGATGTAATAGAATATAATAATAATATATAATATTTTCTCAGGCATGAATAAATACATAACATATAAACAATAGTAACTAAGTTTAAATACATTTTTTTTATCTTTTAAACCCCCCCCCAAACCTACTTTTATGGCACTTTTGCACTAGGACTTACTCGGCCCGACTCGGCTCGTCACGCCTTTACCCGCCTCTACTCGTTTGTTTTTCCACAGCCAGGGGAGAAGTGGGCAGGTTGGGGTGAAGCTGCTGTGACGTACTCGATTGCGCAACCGCTTTGTTCATGTCGGCGCTGATGAGAAATCAGCTGGAGCCGCGAGCGGCTGAGAGTAAAACAGCCCGTCTACATCCCTTTTTTAATTCTCTCGTCAGTCACCAGGTTTATGAACATCTGCACCTCAGAGTTGGATCACCAAACAGACATTTGTGCTGTATAATAAAATTGCCGCGAGCCGCGGGTCGCTCTCGCTCTGACTCCCGCTTCCTGATTCAAACCTCTGCCGGCCCCGCCCCTCGACCAATCAGAGGCGTGGAGGGTGATGACGTCCCCGCCCCCGACCAATCACTGGCGCGGAGGGTGGTGACGTCGGAAATAGTCCCTGCTCAGCCCTGAGATAGAACCTCGCCAGAATGGTTACAGAAATAGTATCGGCTTGGAGCGGCTCTACCCGTCTCAGCCCGAATGCAAAAGCGCAAAACGGGGCCTTGGCGGGTAGAACCGAGGAGAAGCGATACTAGTGCAAAAGGGCCATTACAGAACTGTGAATCTAATTTATCTATGAGTGGCGAAGGTTACCGTTGCAAAGGCTTTTACTGTCTCAAATGATCATGCATCAGGGTATCATGACTAATCTCATCAGACTCAAGGCCCTGCAAGGCTGAATACCGCTGTCGAAGAGTGAGGGAAAATATGATTTTAACTTCCGAATAATTTGAGCAAAAAGACTCTTTTGAGCAACACTATAACAGAATCGTAGAAAGCCCCCCTGCATTTGTGGACCAGTGCTTTATACAAACACAAAGTTGAGCTTTACACACAGAGAGCAATCGTGCCGTCTTACAGCGATAGCTACATGCCATCTGATAGCAATACATGCTATCAGCACAGCTATGTGGTCCAGGAAGAAAAGTCAACAGCCGCAGCAGTTGGACTTCAGCAATGACCCAGAGACCTTCCAGGTTGGTCTTGAATGGCGCAGGGACGATGGTGCCTTCCCCGGCACAGGCAGCCAGAGTGCTGACTCTTTATTTATAACTCAGATGTCAAATTCAATTGAAAATGCTAAATGGCAAAAACATCTTATGCTGCAATACAATTGTCACACCCTCCCCCAAAAAAACTTCCGTTTAGTTAGGTAGCAAAATGATAACCAGGGGCCTCATCTATAAAGCTTGCTTGCGCACAAAAAGGGCTTGAAAGATGCGGAAGCCGCCTTCTACGCAAAGGCTAGGATCTAAAAAGAAAAAACGAACCGAAAAATCTGCTTATCTTTACGGCAACCCTGACCCTCCCGTAAGAATTTACTTAAGACATGGGGAACTGGCGACGCAGGCTGTGAGGTGGTGAAATAAAGCCAGATTCATGTCATACTCCTAATAATGTCATCACATATCACAACATATATCAGACTTATAATAAAATAGCGCTGATCGTGTTCCTCTGTGTGTGAAGCTCAGCGTCAGTCAGGACTCTGCTGCTGCAGCAGCCGCGGTGACACGCCGGGAACCTCCTTTAGCCACCGCTTTAGGACAGAACAAATGAGGGGCTTCGTAGAGCGTTTAGGGGCTCCACGGAGCCTCTCATTTCTTCCCTAAAGGGACACAGATTTTTTGATATATATAATGAGTTTTACGCGTGCGTGAAACCTTTAGGTGCGGGTGTAAAGGACGACGCAGAGCCTACGCCGTAGGGTACGCGGTGACGCGCACCTACGCCGTAGGCTCTGCGTTGGTGTGACGCGGAACCATAAATCAGCCCTGAGCAGCTCTGAGGGGAGACGGGAGAGGAGGAGGGGGAACGGGGGGTGAAGCGGGGCTGCGGGGCTGTTCTCGCATCGTCTTCAGGGTGTGTTGAGGAGTTGCAATTAATGGCTGATCCTACCGTTAGTTTTTAAACTGTAAAAAGTGGGGGGGACAAAAACATGATGCCACTCACTCGCTTTATTTTATAGCCTACTATTTATTTTTCTACTTTTACTGTGACCACAAAATAATGTAGTTTTACTGTCCTCCACCTCATCCTCAACATCTCGATCTCAGATCTCAGTGAAATTCAGTGGGACGGTGGCTGGATACTTCTCATTCATCCTGAAGCCAAACAGGCTGCAGGAAGCCACTGCGCATGCTCAGCAGGCTCATTCATATGCAAAAACATACCATTTATGGTATGAAGTGGGCGTGTAGAGGGCGGGATATGAGGCGGATTCAGCTGCGCAACCTTCCAGCTGGACTGAGATTTATGAAGCGAACATTGCGCGCAAGATTGCGTGCACATGGTTTTATTGATCCAGATTTTTTTTTTGCGCCCGGCATTTTTGGCTTTTGGGTGTACGTGCACTTTTAGTATGAATCCTACGCAGTCCATTTTAAATGAGGCCCCAGAACAAGTAGGCCAGGACATCAGCTAAAACACACATGCCTTATTTACATCACCAAATTAGCTATTTTAGCTTGGCTGGCTTAGTTTATCGTAAACCTCTAATGCTACTTTACATTCATTTTGAACAAATCTGTCCAATTATCTTCATCCCACTTGTCACTATAGGAAAAAACATCTGAAATGAGTATTGCTAAAGATGAAACGAGGACTAACTGTAGAGCTGGCTTATGTCGACAACAGCATAGCACAAGTTAGTGCAAGCAGCTTGCTTCCTCTATCGTGGTCATGCAAAAAAGTGCAATAGTCTGTACTTCCAGATGCAGGACTCTGTTTTATGTGTTACATTCAGGGCCCTCAAGTTTTGAAGTTTGCTTGGACTGAGATATTTTTTGGTGGCTGGGGGGTGAACGCGTGGAGGAATCTCCCTCCCAGTGTCCCATCGACTATAGCAAAGGAAAACACTGTAGTGGCCATTGTCTCTTCAACACATTCATGCTATATTAAATAATTTGTCTTAGTGATGTAGAATAATAATACAAAATAAAAATAATAAAACCAAACTACCAAATAAAGTATGTATGTGTGTTTTAAGAGTGATGTGTGTTGTAACCTAGGTCAGGGGTTCTTAACCTTTCTGACCTTGGGGCCCAATTTTTTCAGTACAGAGTGGCCCGGGGCCCGTTAAATATTAACACTGTATAGCAGGGGTATTCAACTTTAAGAGGTCCATTTAGAGAAAATTTACTCAAGCGAAGGTCCAGAACATCATAATATATATATATATATATATATATATATATATATATATATATATATATATATATATGTGTGTATGTGTGTGTGTGTGTGTGTGTGTGTGTGTATATATTCAAGTAGCCTCATAGTTGTATCAACATCTGCATCTGACTGTTATATTAAAAAAAGTACATATTTGCCAATTAACATGTTTAACTTGAATTAAACATATTTTTTTCTCTTAAAAATAAAATAGATTTTATTTTATTTTTCAAATGCTATCTTATTTTATTTCTCTACCAGCAGTTTGAATTTCCCCTTTTCTTTGTTAATTGTCTCAACACATTTTTATACTAAATTAATATAAACACATCTTAACAATTTAAGGTTCAGGTTCAGGTTCTCATATGCATGTGGAGGTGCTCATTGATGAGCCTGAAACGATATTTAGTTTTAATTATGTTCACTGTGGAGAAAGCTGCTTCACAGCTGTATCTGGACCCAAACATGGGTGTTTTAAGATGCTCAGCTTATTTTCTGTGACTTCAGTTCAGACTTGAGTGGATATGTTTGATGAAAAACTTTGTGTTTTGTTTCAGTGGCGTTTCACATTCGCACTTTGAACGCCACGGTCTCTGAACGTATGAGACACTGGTTTTGTCCCAGTGGGAAGACTGAACAGGATGAATTTGTCCATTCCGGGTTGCATATTTAAAAATACAGCGAGGACAAAACTTAGTTTGATTTTACTTTAGGTTATTTACATGAATAAGTTGTCAGGACTCAGTGTGTCGGGTTCATCCGAGCCTGATCAGCTGGACGGGCACAGCCCGCACCGCAGCTCTCTGGTCGCGCTGCAGCAGTTACTTTCCGATGCTTTTTCGAAAGCCCGAACAGTCCAGTCCAGCAGACAGTCCAGCCCACGCATCTACATCTACCATCCTTCAGCAGTAACGACGGAGCCCACCGCCCGAGCGGCAGCCTCAGCCGACCTCCCCGGCCGCGGGGACGCGTCGGGATAAATGATGACGCCGCGCTCGCTCGCTCTGGGCGCAGACCCAATTAATCGATCCCTAATCCTGGCGGATCTAAACCTACTCTGTGCAAAATGAAGGATTTTCTCTGTAAAGACACACCATTTCTCTTACTATTACACGTACAGCTAGCTGAGTGTCTTCTTCTCCTCATTTGGTTGGGAGTTGCTATGCAGTCCCGCGGCCCTCGCGGCCCACACGTACAAAACTGAATTCTTTTTGGCGGCCCACTAGATGGCGCTCGCGGCCCAAGTGTGGGCCGCGGCCCTATGGTTAAGAATCACTGACCTAGGTTACCTCCGCTACACATTTATGGAATGCTTGAAGCTGAAACTCAGACCTTACCCGCCAACAAAAACTTCTATTTTCTGATTGGCTGATGGTTTGTGACTCCAGACAGCTGCTCTGAGCTGAGAGCTCAGTGCACAGTAGCTAATGTACATTTGCCTCGTTTGTAAGATAGGCTGTTGGAATTACTGTGCGGTGAAGTTAATTTCTCAGTGCGAGAAATGCCGTTTGTGGCGTGTGAGCTTGTTGAAATGTGTGAGTCCCTGGTTACAGTACATAGGGCAATGTCAAGTCAGTCAGGTGCGCTGTGTCAGTGGGGATGGATACATTCACCCTGATAACGAAACATCAGAAAGATTTAAAGCGTTTTAACCTGGAAAAGTTAAGACATTTTATTTCTCTTTTACTTTGCATATGATCTGCCTGTGTGGTCCCCTTCTCACGCTGGCTGAGTGTCTAACCCGAGCCAAACAATGTTCCATTTGATAATCAAATTACTATCAGATTGCAATCTATGCAACCAGCTGTTGGCCTGTTACGGGCAGCTCTGAAGACTTGGAGGCACTGCATCTGTTCTCAATCACGCTGATGTTCATCCAATTAAGCCTTCAGCAGAACTCACACCCCTCTCTCCGCTGGCCTTCACACAGTCAGTGCTGCTGCAGTGTCTGGAAATCACACATGCAGGAAAGGTGGGTCAACCACTCTCTGCGTAGTGCATTATCAGTCAGCATATTTTATTACTAAGGTCAACCAAAGATAGTCTTGCAAGAACGAGTTGATTAAAGTTCTCAATTCAGAGCTCTTCTGTAAAAGGTTATGATTTCAGAGATGTGACTGAGGCATTTGACAACGTCCATGCAAATTGGAAAATGGGACACAGTGGAAAAAGTCTCTTAAATCTCTTTATGCGGTTCTGTTTTTCAGGGTCTCTGCATGTATGGTACTAAATGAAATGATAACTTCAATTATGTTGGATCTAGATTGGTTTCACATCTACTTTTATGGGGAGTTATGGTTCTGTACTTTCATGAAAACATATAAATCCACTTGCCAATGCAGTTTGATTTCTAATTTCTACTTTGGGTCATGCATTTGAGAAATTCCCTGTACTTCCTCAAATACAAAGATAATTTCATTCGATATCTGGTTTTTCAGCTTATTAGCTAAATAGATCAACCTCAGAATGTTATACATGCCTGTGTCTGCGCCTCACATTATTGAACATGCTGGTTGGAGATGATGGTGAATATTAAGAATGATTTTGGTCTTCCCTGCAATTGCCGCGATCACTCTTCAGTGCTGCTGTGACAGAGCTATTGATTTATCCCAATATTAATCATTCAGTGAGCTGTACCAGCATGCATTTCTTTAAATCTCACAATAGAGGTTACTTCAGTGAAAAGGGTTCACGTGTCTCATAGTACACAGAAGAGTTCTTGCAAATAAAACATTCACAGGAAGAATTAAGGCATATTACAAGGATAAACATGTCCCCAGTTTTTTTAATTGTAAAAAATAAATAACAAAAACTCAGTTGCAGAATAATGGGACTGAATAGCAAGTAAAATGCTTCCTTGCTTGGTATCCTCGACCTCGATGCAGGAATGTCTTCTAAGTGTTGTGAGAACCAATGACAGAAATAACATTTTTACTGTCCCAATTTTTTTTTTCTGAATGTTTTGTCCTTGGGGAAGACACTGAACACCCAACCGGCGTCACCGCCCTAGCCATTAAGTGGTAGCAAGCTAATGTTCCCATAACGCTGGTCCCAAGCCCGGATAGACGGGGAGGGTTGTGTCAGGAACGTGGCCTTAACTAGAACATTCTGCCACATCGATAAGCAGAACACCATGATCTCACCCACACAAACAGGAAAAACCCCAAAAGAAGCTGCTTTGCTGTTGCAGGCCTGAAGTGCCAGTATAGCTGTAAATACTGGCACATGAAGTTGCACTGATGGAAGAAAGCAAGAAAATGTCTTGGGTTTATTCTAGCTGCAATTAAAAATCCAACTAAATGTGAGGGGAAAAAAATGATTCAGCTAATGTACTGTTGCTGCACTCGTGGGCAGAAACCTCTGAGACCCAGGGTTATTCACGGGTGAGCTCTTCAGTTTATCTTAACTGCACAATGGACTCATGCTGGTCTGGATTCTCAGCTCTGGAGGAGACGATGTTCACCAATTATTTTTTTTAAATCATAAGGACTGAAAACAGCACTGTGGACAAAAAAAATAGATCAACACATTAACAAAAATTACTTTTGACAAAAGCAAATAAAAATAGAAGGTACTATTTGAGATACATCTGTTTCAAGGTTAATACTTTCCTCATAGGCTTTCTTCCTACTCTGTGTATCCGAACCCGGGAGTTGTTTATCTGCAACGTGTTCCACACTAATATCTGCCACCTCGGATCGATGCAGCCACCAGACATAGTCCCTGGCTTTTGAAAGTGTGTCACTGTGCTGCTGAAGAGACTCCTGATAGCTTATTTTTTTTCTGCCAGCACATCATCACAATAACCTGCTGTTTAAACGTACAGAATCCTTTGAATATGTATGTCCTGTGAAGGACTGATGCCCTGCCCAAGGTCCACGCTGCTTTTTAACATCAGCAGCAGGGACATGCTCCATCCCTCTGGGACCCCGGACAAGACAAAGCATAGGTAAGAATATAGAATACATCTGTTTTAAAGGACACTTGTTATGAAGACCTTCCTCCGGTCCGTGCGTTCGAGTGGCTGTAGCAACTTCCAGCCTAACAACTGCAAAACAACAAAACTCTTCCACCTTATTTGAGCGAGCCTAAGTCTTTGTGCATCAGTTTCAGTCGAATATGTGACAGAACTCATGAGCAGAATCATGTTCATATGACCTCCATCTCTTTTTTGAAATCACTGTGCATTCAGTGTACTTAAGAGGTTTTGCTCTGATTTAGTGATCAGAACTTATGAAGTTCACTTAAAGGTTGAGCAAGTATGCATGCGGGCGGAGGCTAAACTGTCATTGCAACCCCGCCCCCCCTCTAATGTGGGCAGTAAAAGTAAGTCCTTGTTTTAAAAGCAAGTAAAAAAAAAAATCTTTGTCATACTTTACTCAGCTCAGGGGGGTTTGATGCTCTGTCACATGGATGAAACATGAGAAAAAGTAGGCGTAGCTTTATCTCCCCCAATGGTGGTCCCTGCAAATCTTAACTGACATAATGAATATTTCATCAGTCTAAACAGTGAACCAGTTGAGTTATGTCTGTGTTTTTGAGCTGGTGGTCAATTTATATGTCTAAATATATGGTCTAAAGCACAAAAATATGGATTCTTAAAAAAAAAAAATATAGCTCCTTTAATGTGACTCAAGAGTAGCACAGACATTTAATCAGGACCTCAGGAGAAACGTGTTGGCTGTGGTCGTCTCATGTGCCCTGCTGAGTTCATGAAATAAGACTACTTGTGATAAGGTTACGTTGTCTTTTTTTTTGTTTTTTGTTAAGTATTCTCAGTAGTTGCTTGTGAGTGCAGATATCTGTCTCATGCCCGGGACAAACGGACAAGGCGTAGGAGAGCCCCAGGGCTGTGAATGCGCTGGCATGCTCAGCTGTCACATGGCGACTTAATAACACCCCACGTTTGCTACATTGCTACATGAAAATACATTTCACTTGATGCATGTCTCATCACTCTGCAGTCTGTTTCCATAGAGCATGGGATGCTCACTAAGAGGCTCATCAGTTCTGAAACAATCCTGTCCAGAGGAGAACCTGCAGCTGACCTCCTTTCTCTGCTCCATTTGGCACATCACCCATTCAAAGAAAGTGAAACCAAGATATTTGTGTCACAACAAAACTGTCTTTTTCTTTTTTTTTTGTCATTTTCCTGATAAAAATAGAGCAATCCTATAATACACCTGGGAGGATTTATCAGGCCTGCCCCTCGGCCTTGGAGCGATAAAGTGAGGGACAAGCTCTTACTTACTGCAGAGCTCTAACCAATGAAGAATCGAGGCATGGAGGAAGAGATATGTTTGCACCGTCCTGTTTCCCCTCTGGGAAGATGAGCAGCTTGTGATACCTGCAAATGTCAGCCACGAGCCCCTGCTGTGTCTGTGCAGATTCGTTGTACTTTTATACTGAATAGAATTAATCGCACTAAAAGCGTCTGACTTCACGCCTCCATTATTTGGAAGGAGGAAGGGGGGAAAAACCCATTTATGAACTGAAAAATGAAGCAAAGCATAGGAACTTTTCAGGATCTCATTGTTGCCGCGGGTAAGCTTCTTTACACAGTACAAACATCGGGGGGGAAGAAAGGACAAGATAGATTTCTTTCTAAATAAGTTGAATATAATACAACAATCGGGAAAGAAATGTGCCTTATGGGGAAAGCCATAAAAGTTTTATAAACTAATTCCGGGACGCTGATTGCCGCTTTTGTATGTGCCCTAGAAGAATATATATGTGCCCTAGAAGAATATATAAAGATGGTTGTCTTGGTTACTGAATTGCGGAGTTGATGCTATAGACAGTCCGATCTGCAAGTGGAATTATTTAACTGTGGTCGTTCCAGCTGCTCTCCCAGTCATCCCACAGTCCACTCAACCCAGGGACACGACAGCAATGCTGTCACGTCGCTGAAACTAGCCCTTTCTCTGGATAAAGGCTGCATTAAAAAAAGTAAACGTTTTTGTGAAAAGTATTGAAAAGAAAAAAAACTGTTGAAGTTAAATTCAGTCAGAAATTTGATCCGGTAAAGCAAAAAAAGTTTAGCACAGCACCGTCGGTAAGATAAGAATGAGAAATGATTTGAAGAAGCACTCCTGCTTACTGTAACACAAAATAAATCCCACACGCAGAGGTGATGTTGTCCTTTTCCACATCCTGTAGCAGATTTAAACTCCACATCCCTCAGTGCGGGCCACAGCGACTGTTTGTGTTTAATACCGTTGCTTGAATCTGGAGTGTAAACTTGTGGGGAATAAATGGAGTAGTGGCTGCTCTCCAAAGAGCTGTCCTGATCTCAGCAGGAATAACAGATACAAAGAAATTGTGTGTTTGCACTTCTACGTGACATAGTTTGACCTGCTCTTCTTTTTTTGTGAGTGCACCTTCAAGCCACGTGGCTCTACGTCTGACTGACGCGTTCATCCTCTGAACAGTTTTAAAACAACTGTCTGCTCGCATGCCTACATTAATTTAGGTTTCAATCAGTCTGCTTACCTCCTATTATTTTATCAAGAGCAGTCTGAGTCGACATCTTACACATTTATCCTCAGTGGACCGTTGCAGTTCTCATATTTTGGTGCCAGGTGAAATCAGATTGACTCTTCAAAGTGCTCCTGCCATGGCATTTGTTTGTCCTTTTGTCCAAGAAAAACAATCCCATTGTAGGTGCATGTAATTCCATGCTCAGCAGTTGGACACGAATGCACCAAATAGGAATGTCCAACATCATAAATAAGGCTTACAGAAGAAGGGGAAGGTTCTGAATGATTCTTTTGCAACAGGAGGACTGGAGAAGAGCCTATGTTTACCTCAGCACGAAAAAACCCATCTAGCACCCATTTCACGAATACCCATATTTGTTGTTATTAGTGTGAAACATTTGCTCTCTGGTGCCGCTCAGCTCAAGTCTGACCAACATTAAATTAAGGAGCAGCCCCTTGCTGTTAGTTCAAATAACTATTTCTGTTTAGGCGTGAATGCTAAACCCTTTTTCCATTATAATGTTTTCGACTCTCGGGGCAGGGAGCCCACGGACAATAGACGATGTTGGCTCAATGTTGCTAGATGAAAAAATATCGTACTGTCGCTTTAAAATTGTCATATTTTGCCCAAACTCTTGTACTACTACTACTACTACTACTGCTGCTGTCATTTAGCAGATGTTTTTATCCAAAGCGTCACATACGGTTCAGATAAGTGCTGGTCAGACTAACGACTGTCTAGTTCAGGGGTCGGCAACCCGCGGCTCTAGAGCCGCATGCGGCTCTTTAGCGCCGCCCTAGTGGCTCCTGGAGCTTTTAAAAAAATGTTTGACCTTTTTTTTCCTTTTTTTTTTTCTTCTTTTTTTCCTTTTTCTAAATTTTTCTTCTCTTTTTTTTCTTCTTTATTTTCTTTTTTTCTCTTCTTTTTTCCTTTTTTCCTTTTTTTTCTTCCTTTTTCCTTTCCTTTTTAATTTTGACTTTTTTCACGACATTTCGACTTTTTTCTCGACATTTCGACTTTTTTCTCGAATTGTACTTGAACATTAATTTCGACATTAAGACTTTTTTCACAAAGTTTTGACTATTTCCTCGACATTTAGACTTTTTTCTCGACATTTCAACTTTTTCTCGACATTTCGACTTTCTTCTCGACATTTCAACTTTTTTTTCGACATTTCGACTTTTTTCTCGACATTTGGACTTTTTTCTCAAAGTGCATAATTAAAACATAAATCTCCCCCCAGTTATAACTAATATAGAAACATGCAGCATGTGTCGCCTTCATTCTAAGGCTGTTACAAGACTTTTAATTTTTTGCGGCTCCAGACATATTTGTTTTTTGTGTTTTTGGTCCAATAGGGCTCTTTCAACATTTTGGGTTGCCGACCCCTGGTCTAGTTGGACACAGGTGCTGGATTTTATTTATTTATTTTGATTCCCTTCCCAACCAACACAACAGTCCCTTTTTACAGAAAAAACTAGGCCTTAAAATTCACCATCACTCCGCCAGTCACTGGCACCTCTTTGCGCGATTAGAACCACCTCAACAGGATAAACTGAATTTCAAAAATCATTTTTGAGACAAAAAATTACTTTCGTGGCATTAAAACACACTTGTTTTTAGAAGAGCTAAAAGTTGTTTTTAATTTAACAGCATTTGATCTTGACAGACTCAAAACCAAAGAGCACTGGAGTGACTTGGAGAGGGAACATTATTTCTGGGGGAAATTGGAACAAAACAACTCCTAAACCCACAGTTCAATTGCTGCAATATCACGCACTATTGATACACTCCAAAAGGGTGCACAAACAAAATGACACTCATTTGCAAGCTTTAGAGAGCTGCTAAACCTTTTTTTTTTTTTCAATCAACTTCAAAATGAGTCAAAAATGTACTGTGAACACAAATGATGGTCTCCAGTCATGAGAGCGCTTCACTTTTCATGCAAAGACTACATGAACAGCTCAATGGATTTTTGAAGCAAATGTGTAATTGTCCATTCCAAAAGTCACCTCTGATGGGTCCTCAGAGCTGTCGTCTCAGTCTCCCCTGAGTGGGGCGCAGTGCAGAGAACAAAAGATCGCATTGCTTGGTTTTCACATAACGCTAAGTGCCCTGAAAGTAGAGGCTGAGTGGCAATGTGAAGTAGGTTACTATTTTAGAGAAGAGGCTGAAAGAGGCTTAAAGAGGCCAGACTCTGAAATGCTTCATCTATCCATTCTTCAAATGACTTATTCTGCCCAGGGTCAAAAGGGTGTAATTTTAAGCGACCAATCATGCTGAACTGAAGATACTCGGCCGGCTTTGTTTCAAATGGGTCCAGTTGTTTCCAACACACTGAGACTTCTCCTGCATTGTTCTGGATCAGCTTTCTATTGAAGGAATATTCAAGTTAAAACACATCGTTTTCTATCATTACATGGAAAGGAGCAATGGAGCTGTATCTGAATAAATAGTTGTATTAAACTGCTGTTAACATAATTTGACACTTTTCAAAGGCAAAAGTAGGAGAGTTCATGCATTATGCTTCTCACACTTCCCTATTTTGTCATAATTATTGGAGTTTTGATCCTTGTCTATGGAAGCAAAATTACTTCAATGGATTTGTTCATTTGTTCCGATTCTTTTGTCTGCACATTAGCCAGAGTGTCACCTCAGATCAGGAAAAGGTTTGATGATATAACGGCTACAAAAGGAAGCACTTGACTTTTATTGGGTTGCAGTATAAACCCAATATGTTTCTTTTCTTCTTTTTTTTGTCAACCTAATTAACTACTCCTAAAGGTAGGGTAAGTGATTTGTGGATGACATCACGTCTGCTGAAATTTGAAACAAAACATTAATATAACAGAGACCCAGCTCCTCCCACTCCCTCCTGAGAATACACACCCAATCATGGACGCTCCATAGCCTTTTGAACAGTCAAGCTTTTTATTTGTTGCAAGACTGAAATTTTAATTTAAGATGTATTAAAATACTTGAAGAAGCCAAACAGTCCCATGCCATCACATTACACAAGATGCTTTTTGTGCTTGTTGATGACGGCCTGAATGGTCTTAGTCACATTTGGTCTGGAGGAGGTGGCACCCATTTCTTATTTTAAAACAAAAAAATCAACAATTTTTCTTCCAAAAAGATCTACAATACATGTTAATACTTTGTGTCATGATGGCTTGTTTTTGGTACCGTAAGGTTTGAATGCAGTTCATATATGGAGCTCCATATTGTAGTGCTCGACAAAGGTAATCCCTCACCCACGTGGTTGAATCACATGTTGCTTAGTGATAGTTCTTACTAAACTGCTGTCTGAGGATCACAGATGTCCATCTTCCACTCTTGTCCTCACCCTTTATGTTCTGTTATCCCTCACTTTAAACCTCTAAAAATGATTCACTGTAGAATAAGAAATATACAAATTCCTTCAAATCTCCAATCAAGTATTTTTTAAACTATTTCAGTGACTCCAAGTATTTCATTGATTTTCACCCATCCTTCCAAATACTTTTTTTTGTCGTTTTTTAATTGATTTTTTTTTTTTTATATATCGTCCCAACTTTTTTTGAACTGGAGTCATATCTTTTATACCTCGTCTCAGTCCCGGGCTGAATCAATGCTGCCTCCCCAGCAGACTATAAGACATTTGGATCTGTGGAAGACCATCGTCATCTGGAGGAGAAAAGTAAACTGCCTGTTTTTATTTCAGTGCACTTGCACTTGCTGCGTTCACCTGGATCTGTCGGACCGGGAGGGGATGGATGGGAACTGTATATGTAGCCTCTGGTGTTCTGTTCATTTGCATCCAAAACACCAAGTTCCGTGTCACGGTAAATAAAACTAATGAGAAAGCGAAGGGGCTTTAAATGCCAGTTACCTACTTATGTTGGAGTCAGTAACGGGGATGCATTTGTCAGCATGCTTGAATGCACCGGGGGAAATGGAAAGAAGTGAATGTCTGAGGGATGCTTACAGTATATGTTCAGCTTAGGTGCCAAAAACTGAACTATGCTTTTTATTATGACAATAATTATTATTCAGTTGTGTGAGTGACACCATGGCATTTTAATGACAATTCTGAGAAAGAGAGAGGAAAAGAAAAAGGAAAATGTGAGCCTCCTTCAACTTCTTGACGCGGACGCTCCACCAGCCGAGCCCCCAGCAGTTCTTATGTGCACTGCTCGCTGTCTAAAAACTTTGAGTTAGAATCCTGGCAGGGAGCACACTGATTTAAATGCTAGAGCTGGTAAGAGTTAAGGATTGGGGCTTAATGAAATGGAGCAATGAGTTGCAAAAGTGGACTGAGAGCTAAGAACGAAACACAAACCTCAGCTGTTACTTCTCATGAGACTCCCAGGCTGGAGCGGCTCTGTCGTCGTACTGGTTGACGTGTTACAGTGCAGCAAGATCATAATATAGCTTTGGGGTTTGTAAATTATTCGCCTGGAAATGTTAGGGTATACTTGGCCATTTAAAAAAAAAATATTGTATTATATTATAATGGACCAAACTTCAAAAGGCATACATTTGAGTATGGTAGCATTTTTTTAATTATTTGGCTATGCCAAAAATTACTTTTGAGTGTTTCACATAATGCAAGATGTAGATGTGTCACGATGGTTGAAGGGAATGTATTATGCTCTTTTTTTCTCTATCATAATATAAAAATTGGTAGTGTCCTGAAGTTTTCAAATATCTGTTTACATCCTTTGAGTGCACTACCACAGACATTTAGTACAACAGCTGCCTTTTCATCAAAGTCTTAACATGTCTGTTCAAGGCTACTGGTTTTAGAGGGCACAATCAAACAGTCTTCTACAGGGTGTTCCAACTTTATAATTCTCACTTCATAAGTAAAGCAAATGATGCTGCATGGGAATGAATATAGGGATGCTGGATCATTCTTGTCCGATTTGGGTTTGCGACATTACATTAAATTGTGAACTTGAACAGCTAAACATCAGGGAACCCTGCGAAATCATCCTACAAAATCCGATCAGTGGCCAACACTAATCCAAGGTGTGAACATATTCCAGATCCAGTCGCGACGGACGCATTTGAAAATGGTTTTGGGAACATTTGTGTCAACATGTCCTGGTAATCTGAACACCAAAGCGCACTGGGACGGATTCAGGTTTTGTCCGTCATCGATTTACGCAATGACTCGCTGCATGCAAATGGCCAAAGAGAAATTCTTTGTCATTAAATGTCTTCTTTGTGTTGGCGGCAGGCCTTTCCTTCTGTTCTACACACCCTGATCTGTAGTGGTATTAGTACACACCCCTGGCTGAATAAAGCTGGAAAAAAGCAAAAAATGACGAATGTTTATTTGCTTGTAGAGCAAGCTGATAACACATTTTGATGGCAGGTGTGAAGACATGCCCCAAGTGGTGGCCACTTGTGATTGGATTTCTAAGGATGTAGGATAATCCAAGGTCTAAATAGGGTCAAAGGACTTTGTGAAGTGGAAGGTGTTGTTTTGGTATTTTTCATACACAGAAATGTATGTCCATTTTTATATGTAAACTTGTGTAACACATTACAGTATGCAATCTTACTAGAATAACTTACTGAAAGTCACTAAATGTGAATTAATGTCCTTTTTCCTTTATTTACCTGCAATTCATTTTTTTATGCTAATTTCTACATGTTGTTTTTACATCTACATCTACAAGAGTTCCAGCATTGGAAAAAGAAACCAAATTGGATTAAAAATGAAGGATTAAACTCATGGTAGTGAAACTGCAGCTGTTGGTGGGTAGGTGGGTCGTGTTTGGAAGCTAACCCAAGATGCTGAACTCCAACCCTTACATTAGCTGTATTCAGCATTTTACTGAATCTCAGGGTGTTTAAAGAAGTAACACTAAAAATGTTTTTTTGTGTGTATACACATAGCTATCTATAGTTGTTGTTTTTTTTTTTTGTGGATTTAAAAAGGACACTAGATACATTACATTTCTAAGGAGCTGATAACTTTAGCTAACAAAACCTGTCAGCAGTTGTCATTTCAGATAGTTAAATTAAAAATGATAAACTTATAACCACAAATATTTCAAATTATTTAAAAAAAAAAGAGTTTTCTATTGCAACACCACATGAGTGAGGTAAAAAAGAGCTGTCTCATAACCGTCTAACCCAGCTCAGGTTCCCAGCGTGACACTTTGAACATCACAGTTGTTGCAGGTAAGTCACAACGGTCATCAAGGTCAAACTACAGCAATGACCTCCTCTGATAAAATCCAGTTCTGTTCAGTTAAGCAATAAATACAGTTTTAGCAGATATGCACGTTGGCCTTGTCTCTAAGGCTCGATGTAAATGAAGCTGCTGACTGTCCTGCTCTGAGGATGTGGGTTATTATCCTACAGCGTTCTGTTGCACTGTATCAGCTGATCAATTAGGAGATGTGTCAAACGGGGATTAGCATCCACACTGATGTAAACAGGCGGACAGAGGAGCAGCGGTAATGAATATACCACCAGTTAATGTGCTTCTTCACATGTCCGTTATCTCCAAATCCAGATCCTTTCAAGGAGAAGTATTAAAATAAATGTAGCGATTGCCCTTTCCAGAAAAAGAGACCTTTTTTTCTCAAGCAATCAACAAATATTTAATCACAAAATACTGAAGGGGGATGAGTTTCTTGTCATAGGGTGGGTCAATAGTAATTTATTAGAATGTTGTGCACTAAATTCTGTTCACTTCTACGGTGTAAGAGAACATGCTACTTGTATAAAATACTGTATACAATAAATCTCTTCATTTGGAGTTCTTTTTCTTTTTTTAGATGAAACAACATCAAAGAAGGCAGCATTTATATTTAAAATGCTTAAATCTATTCCACTTTTGGTCACTGAATCACAGATGAAGTCACAGTTTATGTCAAGGAAGAACGAGGCCTCCCTCTGTTTGTCACCTTTTAACACCGCTGAGCGTTCTCTCTGCCTTAAAAATCGTGTCACGTTTTTCGTGGTACAGAGCAGAAAAGTCTGCCGGTTCGAGCTGCAGCCCATTTCGGCAAATGGGTTAACAGCGACTCTTTGGCAGTTTAATTGCGGTGCTGGGAAAACTGTCCTTTCAGTCTGACATAGGGTTCAGGATGTCAGTTTAGGAACAGCCTACAGATATTGAACCAATGGCAGAGATATTTTTATGCTTTACAATTCCAGTGAGGAGCGAAGCGATTGCACAGACAAAGCACACTGGGGGCAGCTGGCATCTTAGACCCTTGCTACTGAAATTGCGTTTGATGACTGTTAATGGTTTATTGAATTGCTCTCCTAATAAAATATTCTGGCATAATCACAGATAAAGCAGATATTTCTTTTATGGAGACTTACAACGTGTAGTGTCTTTTTATGCCTCTTCTAAAGCACAGATGAATGAGAGTTGCACGCTTTATTTCCTGTCTTCTGCTTTTTGATTGTTATAAACTAGACAACAATTCCATTTGATGATGTTTTTGCCCCAACAAGCTGATGATGTATGTGGAAGATTGAATATTTTGGCTGAAAAACACAAAATAATCAATGTCAATGACAATTTCACTGATGCACAGATTTTCATTCAAATCTCACTATATGTACAAAGGAATAGACAACACCATTTAAAAAGAAAAGAAAAGTTGGGACACTGTGTAAATAGCTCATGGTATTGATTGCAAATTATTTGGGACGTGGGCAACAAAAGGACGGAAATATAAGTGGTACTAAACAGGAACACCCGTAGGAACATATGTCACTAATTAAGTTAATCAACCACAGGTCAGTGGCATGGCTGGATATTTAAAAAAAAGGCGTCTTAGGAGTTCACTATATTGCAAAAACAGCCTCTGCAGATATTTAAACAAGTTCAGAGTAATGTGTCTCAGGATGAAATGGTGAAGACTATGAACATCTCGTCAGACACTTCATGACATCATCAAAGTCTTCCAAGAATCCTGGAGAAATCTCTGTGTGCCGGAGACAAAGCCAGAACAGTCAGTGATCTCTTGGCCCCCAGGTGGCACCGTATTAGAAAAAAAGGCACTGTTCTGTAATGGAAATCATTGTATGGGTTCAGGAACATTTCTGGAAATCACTGTCCAAGAACAGAGTTGGTCATATGTGAATGTGGTCCCGTTATGTCCCTATCTCCCCTAGACCAAAGCTAATTTAAAATAGACTGAGGCCAGGGGGAAAACCGTCCTGTGATCGCAAAAATGGAAATTTTAAATTCTTTTTTAAAGTCATGGGAACCATTTCGAGGAGAGACCGACCATCTGTGATGGTATGGGGGTCCATTCGTGTCAGTGGAGTTAAGTGAAGATATATCCATGTTTTAAACAACACATCCTCTCATCCGGACATTGGCCTGCAGCCTAGACCTTTTCACTGGCTGAAAACGTTTGGTGTATCATGAAATGTGTTGCTGATGTGAAAAGTTTGTGTTTCAGTGTCAATGCAGTGTAAAGAGTCCTGATGTAACATCCTGCAACGTCTCCTCTACACAGCAAAAAATCAGCAGCTTCCAGCCGTGACTTTTAACATATCCTGAGGTCTTTATTATCTTAAAATTGGATTCCAAAGCACGGCAGCATAACTCAGAGCCACGCGCGCGTTGGCATTATTAAAGGCAAGCCATGCACCTGTCTCTCTGGGCAAGGACTTACTCACATTGTCTATCACGTTGTCTCGTCCATTCTCCGATCAGTTTGTCGCCTCTGGTCCAGCTCCTCTATTTTGAAAGAGAACCCAGCTGCGACGCCTTGTATTTAATCCGTTTCGCCCGCTGGTCTTGACACCTGGCGGGCTGCCGTCTCCTCCAGAATGGCTCGGACAAATTAGCAACATATTAGCTACGGCGCTGTTGGGCCATCTTGTAATGAGGCAAATACAACCTCAGATGAGCAACAACAGAAAAATGTTTGACTTGCCATTATTTATTTGACAAATATAGTGCCAAAACAAAGTCAAGTATGCAGTACTGAGTACATCCTTGCCAACTTGAAGAGGTTGACTTTGCAGCCAGGAGCTGCTAATCATCTTCAAATGATGAACTGAGCCTCAGCAGGTGTGCACACATCTATCAATGCTAATATTTGGAGAGTTTCCTGATCTGGAGCATTCGAGTGTGTACAGCGTACATGCTTAAATCTTATGGAAGTAGGGGGTTACTTAATACTGCCCACATGGATTTTAGTAGTTATTTATTTATTTTATTTTTAATTGTTTATTATTTTCTTCCTTTTTGTTAAATAAATGATGAAATGGTAAAAAAATAAAATAAAATAAAGGATATATGATATATGCAATGTTCGTTGTTGTGTGGTTGTGTTTATCTAATACTAAGACCAACAATAAATCAATTATGTTTTTACAAAAATGAAAGAAAACAATTGACTCAAATAGATGGTCATTTTTGCTTAAAGAAAGAAAAAAAGAAACCCAAAGTCTTCTTGTCAGTCGACGGGATTAATATTAGAAAAATCTGCTGGGAGTGGACCACAGAGCCGTCACAGATTTTCAAAATAGTCCCCGTAGATGCAACTGTTTATGCAGAGAAATGAACCGTCGCTGTATCTAATTTGTGGCAAATTGATCCCGGAGACTCAGCCTGTCATCCAGCCTCCCGTTTTCTTGTGTGCGTGTGTGTTTGGACTCCGATTTATATTTAGTCATAGTGGAATAGAGCTGGGAGGACAAATGTGTCAGCCTGCTTCTCTCTGAGGCACCTGCCACAGAAGAGCCGTGGTTGCGGAGAAGTCGGCCGAGGAGGGATTCACTCATGTTGTGGCATCAAAGCGCTCCGCTGGCGACATCACCTCAATCTTTAGGAGCAACATTAATACAATAAAGTGAAGCATAACTAATTCTCTAGATAAAAGTATTGGTTTGACAGTACCATGGCTTGATGTTACTCATATTTTGCCTCCACACTTTATACATTATATATTTCAGCAAACATTAAGGTTACTAACCAAACTTTGAAATTCATGTTCTGATAAATGTCCAGGCTCTGTCCGTGTAATCGAGGGTTTCTGAATCGGCAGGGATGCAGGGGTCACCCATCTCATGCAGTCTGTGGCGTGTGTTAATAATCCATTTCCACACCTGTACAGTTTCAGGGTAGGCGTTTGATTGTATGTCCAGACGTGACAAATTAAGGGGAAATCACTGTAGGCCATACGCCGACACTTCTATTCAGGGAACGGGTGTAACAGGAAGTTTCGATGTAGATGAAATTGATCAAAGTGGGTGTGCACTGCTTCCATCATCCTGACACTAAATGGAGGAATTATCCTCACTGGAATGGTTTCCCTCCCTCCACGGGAGCGTGTAAAAGGTGTCAAGGAGGAGGAAGGCACAGAGAATCCAAAAGTCAGAGAATCCAGAGTAAAGTTCATCTCAACAACAAATGAAAGCTTATTTGGCACCGTATCCCAACAAGAACACTGATTTCAGTGTGTTCCTGCTATACCTGTGTGCATATAGAGTTCAGTGAGGACGGATTTAGAATTAGTGACTAAAATGTTGGTATAAAGAGAATTTTTAAAAGGGTCCTGAGGCAGAATTTTAATGTTTAATGGATTAGCCCCGCAAAGTCCAATTTATAAATAGCTCCAAGGCTAAGACCTCAAACCTAAAATGTAAATGTCTTTGTTACTTTGTGACGACGTGTTCCTCTGCTGTTTCCATGACTGTCGCTGCCATCAACACGTCACGCACTGCAGATGCACTTCTGGTTATGTTTAGCTGCTATAAATGGCACGTTAAATCGTGATATATGTTCTTCCCTGTTTCTTGACTTTAACCTTTGAGGTTGAGCAGCAGTTGTCGTCTTTAGGATATTTTATTATATGTAAGTCATGATTGATGGTTATTGTGTTTGCTTATAATACTATGTCACATTATCTCCATCTGGTGGTAGACATGAGATAATGTAAGGCTTCCTTATATATCTATCTATGAATATTTGTCAGTTCATCCATCCATCTTCATTAACTCCTTCATCCAGCTGAGGAAATAATTACATTTGCTGAGTTTAATGTACTTACAGTTTTCATGTACTCTGCCATCTATATTTCAGGAAAAAACACATATTTTAATCCACCTAATTGATTGATAGATTATGTTACCACTTGTCTTTTCTTTATGTTATTTTAGACTTCACTCGTTGACCTGTTTTTTCTTCCTTTAAAAATGAGGCGTCATGCTAATCAACTCAGAACAGTACAGTCCATCTCACTGCTGGTACTTCAATATTCATAATTCTCTTAAATTATCCTTTTAAAATGATTTTGTCTGATTTAAAAAATCAAAAGTTCCAAATTGCTTCAACAGATCGAATGTCCCGGGTGTGTTCTGGGGCAGCATGAAGAGAACAGAACAGAATGTGTCTACTGCCATTGTAAGGCTGTTCAACAGATGCGACTGCAACACCTCTCTGTAGTACTGTGGGAGTTAAAGTGCAAGATGAAAGGACAGAGATTCATGAAAGAACGGGGACAAAGTATGAAAAATGCTTGTTCAAATCACTCGTGCACTTATTTTGATTTATGTTTTATTGCAGTCCAATCACAAAATAGTCACACATAATCAGGTATGACTGTGGTGCCCTGACCATTCTTGTAGCTATGTTGCTCTGGAGTTAGACCTCCCATGATATATATATATATATATATATATATATATATATATATATATATATATATATATATATATATATATATATATATATATATATATATATATTTATATGGGAGGTCTAACTCCAGAGCAGAGGTCTAACTATATATATATATATATATATATATATATATATATATATATATTAGACTCGGATTAAGTGAATTACAATGAACTGAATTGGAATTGTGCTGAACTGGGCTGTATTGAACTTTATCTCTCTGTAAATCGCCTCGAGACACAGTTTATTGTGAATTACTCATCTTTTTTATCGTTAATATGAATCGACTTCTGCATTTTTCAGCAATGCTACTAAAGGGAAAAAAGCTGTGACAATTTAAGGCTTGCCATACAAAAAAAAATATGCAGAAACAGACAAGGATGTACTTAAATCATTCAATCATTCAGACTTTTACCATGATCACAAGCTTTAGCATTTGAACACTTAACAAACACTATAGTCCTTAGCGAAATTGACAAATGCCATTTTAAACTTCACTGTGGCGCTGACATTTCTGTGCTCAGAGGTATCAGGGGTGCACCGCAACACAATCAAAACGTATATTGGGTGCAGATGAATCAGGATCCAGTCCGCACTGTTGTCACCAACAAGTCTAGAGCCAGGTGCTGTGATGTTCTGGTGCTGTATTAATGCCCCTGGCGAAGCTCATCCCCTGTGACGGCAGCAATAATGCATACACTGCCATTTTTTAATCAACCTTTGCTGTCTTCCAGGGACATCCATGCACATTTTAATAAGATAATGTAAACCCACACATATATTACAAAAGGTGTGACGGAGGTGGAAATAGTGTGAGGCTACTGGACCAGCCTCCCTGCAGTCCTGACCCGTCCAGGGTGGAGAGTGTGTGAGCAACAAGAACAGCCTTATAACCTTGTACACCTTCAGACATATTTCCAGGAGGAACGGGATAAAAGGTTTACTTTATTGCTTGGTATTTTAGTTAGATTTTACATTTATCTCCCCCAAAAAACAAACGTTATCTCATGTAAAATAACCAGAAAGAGTGAAAAAACTAAAAACATTTGAGGTAGGGGAAAAAAATTATAATGATTTTAACATTTTCTCTGAATACTAACCAATGGTTGCTTTATTGATGAAAGTGTATAATAGTACAGTTGTCACTGTTAATGCCCCTTTTTGGTTTACCTCTAAATGTCATATAAATACTTCAGCTGTCTTTGAAAATAAGAGAGAACTGAGGCCTCCAAGTGCCTTCAGAGTACACGAGTAATCCATCAGCATCCGAGCCCTACTTATGGACTCTGTGAGCGCTCCATGAAGCTCCTGTCACTCCAACACTTGACTGAGAGACTCGTAGATTACTGTCAAGAAGTGACACCAGCACAGCCAAGAGTTAAGAAATCAGTCTGGATCTCCGACAGAGGGAAGTCTGCCTGAGGGGGAAGGCTGTACTGTCTGAAAGAGCTGGCTAATTATAAAATACTGTTTAAATTCTGTTTATAACAAACTTGGACATGGAAAACTGCCATGATCTTGGGCTTTTGAAACAATACCTCGAGGACTGCTTTCCAGACGCTTCTGGGACAAGTTATCCCTAAAACCCGAGCCTGTCCCCCAGCACTCTTTACTCGTTCTCTGGTGGATTCGATGTGCTCTACTAACCGCCCGAAGAGCCAGTACACTGTATTTCCAGAGACGAGGTCACCTGAACCTGCTGCTGCCCTCAACGCATGTTGTGACCAACCTCAGTCAATTCTTATTCTTGTCCTAACATGAAATGTCTGTCCTTCTGTGGGTCCAGTTTGCTGATTAATCACAGATTATAGTGAGAACAAGAATCCCTGGATATCTCTAAAGACAATTACTGCTGAAAAGGCTTCTTATGGACTAGAGCAGGAGTCGGCAACCCGTGGCTCTGGAGCCGCATGCGGCTCTTTAGCGTCGCCCTAGTGGCTCCTGGAGCTTTTTCAAAAATGTTTGACCCTTTTTTTTTCTTCTTTTTTTTCTTTTTCTTTTTTCCTTTTTTTCTTCCCTTTTCCTTTCTTTTTTAATCTCGACATTTCGACTTTTTTCTCGAAATTGTACTTCAACATTAATCTCGACATTTCAACTTTTTTCTCGAAATTTTTACTTTTTTCTCGACATTTCGACTTTTTTCTCAACATTTCGACTTTTTTCTCGACATTTCGAATTTTTTCTCAACATTTCGACTTTTTTCTCGAAATTTTTACTATTTCCTCGACATTTCAACTTTTTTCTCGACATTTCACCTTTCGCCATTTGCCTTCATTCTAAGGCTTATACAAGACTTTTCATTTTTTGCGGCTCCAGACATAATTGTTTTTTGTGTTTTGGTCCAATATGGCTCTTTCAACATTTTGGGTTGCCGACCCCTGGACTAGAGGTTTCACGAAAGGCTGATGAGTGGCGGGTCTTCATCGTGGTGGCCTGGTCATAGGAGCTCCGCTGCAAACGCAGCAGAAGTTTGCCTGTGAATATCTCAGTTATGGGGATGGATGTTGGCAGTCTGTCCTTCAGTCTGATGATGTCATCAATGCTGTTTTTGTATGGCAAAGAACCCCCCTCCCACCACCAAAAAAAACACAGGTCAAAAACATAGTGGTGGGACTTTAATGAAAGTCTGCTTTGCTGATTCAGCAACTAAATGCTGCAAGCTGGGTGCATGAAGAAACAGGATTCTGCTGGTTTTTCAGAGGAATAATGTAAAAAAATCCGCTGCAGGTGCAGCTTTCAGTTGCAGGTGCGTCTTCTAGAAACATACATCTATATATTCCTCTCAGATCTCAGTCCTATTAGGAGGTGCCATCAACACTGATGTCCCTGCGTGGGAACCATCCACTTGGAAAAGCTAGAACAGTCTGTCGTGGGAGAATTCAAGAGAGAAATGAGCCAACTTTCACACAAAGATCGCAGTATAAAGACACTGCAGATCCCCTCTTCATTCCGCCTCCACTGTCCAGCTGTTCATTCACTACGACCCCACAGAGGCGTAATGTTACCCCCCCATCGTGTGCTTTCACAAGGCATTACAGTCGTCTACAATCTGAAGATGCTCTCTCTCCCTGACTTTGTGACGTACGGCCACCAACGAGTCAGCAAACAAGAATATTAAAGTTTGTACGCGGTGGTGCCGGTTGGACACCCTTGCGTCTTTCCCCATTCCAAGCCTCTGTTACTACCTTCCAAGGCTAAGCAGTGGATCATCACACCGCTACCATGCATTTCACACAGCACAGATTCAAGAAATCTGAGCCCTCCTGCCAATCCTTGTCATCTGTTCAGAATAACAGGACATCCTTCTCACAAGGAGTTGCAGGGGTCCTGTGTTGAAATAACTTCTTTTGCAACACTGAGATAAGATGTTCCTTGTTTTTACAATGTTAGGAAAGTGGGAGAAATCAGATATAGAGACTCTTTTATGTGTGATTTGAAGGAAAATTCCAGGTTAAAAATGACCCTAAAGGTCCTCCAAGCAGTAGTCCATGCCGAGGCTGAACTACAAACTATAAATACTGTTGGTCGTGGGGATTCTCACATAAAACCGTTTTCATAAAGGAGGATATCTATCAAACCATAAATGCCTCACTTATTCTTAATATAGTCTCTCTCTTTTCGGTTTTGCTTTCCTGGCACACAAATAGAAAATTCTTCTTGACACACCTGAAGCATCTCACGGGTCAGAAGGGCAAACAGATGGGAACCGGTGTGGCATGAACCCGAGATTGCGTTTCTGGCCGGCCGTGTTTACGATGTCCTGTGCTTACTTGACGTGTAGCTTGTTTTTTTCCCCCTTCTTCCTTTCTTTTATCAGCCTCAGTGCTGCTTGTGGCCCATGCCAGGATGCGTTTAGAGAACAGCAGCTGCGGCTGCGAGTGACCTCAGAGTTAGAGCTGCTGCTGGTACTGCTACTATTTTTAAAAGAGCAGAGCAAGCATGAGGTCCTTAGAGATGGACGTACTGATGAATTAGGCATTTATCCATCCATCCATTCTCCTCCGCTTATCCGGAACCGGGTCGCGGGGGCAGCAGCCTCAACAGAGATGCCCAGACTTCCTTCTCCCCAGACACTTCCTCCAGCTCTTCCGGGGGGAGTCCGAGACGTTCCCAGGCCAGCCGGGAGACATAGTCTCTCCAGCGTGTCCTGGGTCTTCCCCGGGGTCTCCTCCCAGTGGGACATGCCTGGAACACCTCCCTAGGGAGGAGGGACATGCCTGGAACTCCTCCCTAGGGAGGCGTCCAGGAGGCATCCGGTACAGATGCCAGAGCCACCACAGCTGACTCCTCTCAATGTGAAGGAGCAGCGGCTCGACTCCGAGCTCCTCCTGAGTGACCGAACTTCTCACCCTATCTCTAAGGGAGCGTCCAGCCACCCTGGCTATTTATAACTACTATAACTATATAACTATTTATATTATACTTAAAAAAAGAACATATGACATATCACAAGAAGATGCAACGAAAAAGCAATTACTTTAATGTGTTGTGATTACGGTTGCCAGCTCCCTGAAAAATAAATAAGGGACACGTCATCGGCAGGGCCGGCCGACCCGATTGCCTTCACCTTTCCTGGAGTGGTGAATTTTTTTTGCCCCTTTTTTTGTGAGTGAAACAATTTTTTTTAACTATTTGACTCAAACCTGAATTGAATTAGATGCATATTTTTGAATGCCACGAACACATGGAAAACAATGTATTATCCAGCAATTCACTTTAATACAAAATAACAAAATGAACTGAATAAAATAAGTATCTTTCTTAAACAGAAACCTGTCCTGCTTAACTTAAAATTGTATAAATTGATATAAAACAATAGAAAGAAAGCAGAATATCCTTTCTGTAATAGTGCACATTTTTAGTGCAATAACAAAAGCGCAAACAGAAAGTCTGTAGAAAACTTGTAAACATATTTGTGCCTCAAAGGCCATGACTGTAGGCTACAGTTGGAGTAAAACAGAAAAAAATAACTTATGAACTCAACAGCTCAATGCCATTTTCCATTGACATTTTATGACTATTCTTTGACTCTCGCAGTAATACGGGACAAAGTGCCTCCCTTTTCAGCTCAATACGTGACGCGTACTTTAGTTTATAAATACGGCACGATTCCGTTTTTCAAGGGACTGTTGGTACGGAAGAGTATGAGGGCCATGTAGGAGAAAAAATATTTGAGAGGGGAAGATTTTTTTTTTATTGTGCACTTCAAGAAAAAAGTCGAAATGTCGAGAATAATGTTGAAATACAATTTCGAGAAAAAAGTCTAAATGTTGAGAACAAAAGTCAAAATTTCGAGAAGAAAGTTGAAATGTCGAGAAAAAAGTCGAAATGTCGAGATTAATGTTGAGGTACAATTTCGAGAAAAAAGTCAAAATTTCGAGAAAAAAGTCGAAATGCTGAGAAAAAAAGTCAAAATTTCGTGAATAAAGAAAAAAGGGCGAAATTTCGAGATTAAAATTGAAGTAGGCCTACAATTTCATGAATAAATTTGAAATGTTGAGACATTTCGACTTTTTTCTCAAAGTGCACAATAAAAAAATTCTTCCCCTCTCAAATATTTTTTCTCCTGCATGGCCCTAATACTCTTCCGTACTGTTGGCAACCCTGGTTGTGATGATTGTACATGGATGGAGAGGAACTGCTGGGCCTCACTGTTGTGGGGATGGGAGGTGCAGAGGGCGGAGTTTCTAATGCGTTTCTACTTCCTTTGAGGGACAGAGGAGGATGACAGCGCGGTGAGCGCTGCTTCTTGTCAAAGTCGCGGCTCTAAAGCGGACCTGCGGGACGCGGCGAGCAACATGCGTGCGTGCTGGACGAGCCTGCTGTGCGCGCTGGTGTTGTGCAGGAATGTGGACGCGGCCGGGGAGCTGCGCCTGCATGTCAATGAGAGCAACTCTTCCCTCCGCGATCACGTGGAACAGGAGCCCCTTCAGCAGCAGCAGCAGTCCCTGCCAGGTTTGCATTCACTTCAGCAGAAGTTTTAGATCAAGTGATTTTACTGCTCTGTAGACTTCCCGATTGTTTGAAAGTAGGTTAAAAATAGTGCGGGACATAATGTAGATGATGCAGGTTTTATTTTTTTTATTTCTGCGCCATCACACTAAAAGCATCAGATTATAGTCTGAGACGTCTCGACCATCTGTATGAGGATTTGCCTTAAAGATCCGCTCATAAGTAAAACAGTAAGTGATGCGAGGGCCGTCTCCTCGTGAGTAATGGCCCCTCCATCTGTCTCATAACTACATCACCGCCATCAGGCAGCAATTTGTCACTCCATGGGCAATGTATTTACATTTTTGACTATATTAACATTTAAAGTGGTTTTGAAGTTTGCCAACATTTTCATGAGGCGGGGGTTGGTAGGGTCTTTTAAGTTCTAAACATGTGTCCTTAGACATTAAAAAGACTCGTTTTGCATATTAAATCCTTGCAGATGATCTGGTTACACTTCAACAGGCTGTCTTTTGAACTTGTTCACTTCAGTTCCTGCCAGCTATTTCCATTTAGATCATCAAAAGTATGAGGTCTGCATGCTTTCCGTCTGTACGTCCTCCTCCTGAACTTGTTTTTCTGACAGGCTTCACCCTTCGGGAGCTGAAAGAGGGTTTTGTGACCCTGTTCGCTTATCAAGTGTTTCATGACTAATTCATGCTGATGTAGGAGTGCATAACCATCCGTCATCACATGATCCTCCCGTCTGTGTGGTGGACTGCAGTCCTTGGAGTTGTGGCCAGGCTTCCTGTTGTCTCTGGTGCCACCCACCCCTCCCTGCTGGCTTACAGTCCAGTGCTGCCAAACTCTCCTCCCAGCCTCCACGTCTTTTAAATTCAGGAGAAAATGTCAAGGGAGCAGTTGCCCACTCTCTGCTTGTCCCAGATAAATAAAAACGGCAAACTTCAAAATACAGATTAGAAAACCAGATGGTCACTTCTCCCATGCTGAGATTAATATCATCATTGTTTTGTTGCTTAATGAGTAGAGCGACAGATTTTGAGTAGAGCGACAGATTTAGACTTAATCGTTCACCCCCTAGTAATCACAGTTAACTAAGTGACAACAGGACTATGGGTTGTTGTTGTTGTTGGACCCCCCCCACCCCGATCCTTTGTCTCAAATCTCACTTTAGTTTGAGATCACGGCCTTGTGCGTGAGAAACATCTCAGAGGATGGACTTGTGTATTCCTCCATCATGTGTGGCCTAATTCCAACACTCATGCAGAGTGGAGGGGATCATTACGTATAAATCCCTGATGGCCCATCTGTCTCTGCTGCCGGGTGGGCTCAGAAACAAATTTGACCAGTTGCCATCTTGTTTATCTACCTTCATAACACTTTCAGGATGTTTACATGTACAAATAATGGAACCTCATCTTTTAATCCTATTCTTTTTTTGTGTGTTACAACATTATTAAAAAAAAAATCATCTCAGATGAACCGGGGTAGGTTTTAGTGCTCAGCAAATACCGCCTCTGTCAGACAAAAACATATTGTGTTTTTCATCATACTCAACAAAGCTGATGCCAAAGGGGGTGGGGGGGGGGCGCTTGCACAAAAGTGTAAGGCCCTGGGACACAACGACCCGAATGTGATGGGTGTGAGGTTGAAGCCAAGAATAGCACAGATTGAGGCCGGTGGAACAGTTGAATATATTAGCCAAAGATGAGGTGGTACAAGCCAAAGCTGAACATGGTAGTCCACAACGTGAGCAGACCATCAGTCCTTCTTGGATGCAGAAACCTTCAGGCAGGGAATCCGAGCAACCAGGAACCAGACAAGCGACGAGCAGGCAGAGTAGTCAGGAAAAGGCAGGGTTGAAACCAACAAGACAATACAGAGAAAATTGATAGAAACCTTTGCATGGAGCTAAGACAATCAGCCAAAGACTGAGTGGAAGGAGTGGGAATATCCCCCCGGGGTCTCCTCCCGGTGGGACATGCCTGGAACACCTCCCTAGGGAGGAGTTCCAGGAGGATCCGATACAGATGCCAGAGCCACCTCAGCTGACTCCTCTCAATGTGAAGGAGCAGCGGCTCGACTCCGAGCTCCTCCCGAGTGACTGAGCTTCTCACCCTATCTCTAAGGGAGCGTCCAGCCACCCTGGCTATTTATAACTATTATAACTATATAACTATTTATATTATACTTAAAAAAAGAACATATGACATATCACAAGAAGATGCAACGAAAAAGCAATGACTTTAATGTGTTGTGATTAGGGTTGCCAACTCCCTGAAAAATAAATAAGGGACACCTCATCGCAGGGCCGGCCAACCTGATTGCCTTCACCTTTCCTGGCGTGGTGAATTTTTTTTTGCCCCTTTTTTTGTGAGTGAAACGATTTTTTTTAACTATTTGACTCAAACCTGAATTGAATTAGATGGATATTTTTGAATGCCATGAACACATGGAAAACTAATTATTATCCAGCAATTCACTTTAATACAAAATAACAAAATGAACTGAATAAAATAAGTATCTTTCTTAAACAGAAACCTGTCCTGCTTAACTTAAAATTGTATAAATTGATATGAGACAATAGAAAGAAAGTAGAACATCCTTTCTGTAATAGTGCACATTTTTAGTGCAATAACAAAAGCGCAAACAGAAAGTCTGTAGAAAACTTGTAAACATATTTGTGCCTCAAAGACCATGACTGTAGGCTACAGTTGGAGTAAAACAGAAAAAAATAACTTATGAACTTCAACAGCTCAATGCCATTTTCCATTGGCATTTTATGACTATTCTTTGACTCTCGCAGTAATACGGGACAAAGTGCGTCCCTTTTCAGCTCAATACGGGACGCGTACTTTAGTTGATAAATACGGCACGATTCCGTTTTTCAAGGGACTGTTGATACGGAAGAGTATTAGGGCCATGTAGGAGAAAAAATATTTGAGAGGGGAAGATTTTTTTTTTTATTGTGCACTTCGACAAAAAAGTCACCCAACGCCGACTGGAGTGTACCTTCTGCACATGCGCAAGGTGTAATACGTCCCCATATGAATGGATGAATTATTATTTATTAATGTGTCATACACCTCTAAGGTGCCCAGCCTATAAGGGCTTACAAGACACAGATACACTACGCCGGCAAACAAACATCAGCTGGGTACAAACAAAAAACACAAACACAAAATAATAAATTCCACTTATACATTACAGATCAAATTACAGATCCTTTCTCAGTTTCCAGCCTCTCTTTATAAAGGTAGCTATAGAGAAACCCTCCTCTCTTAAAAACCATTCCAACTTAGCATCATCCTCAGTCCAAAACAACTCAGGTTTCAAATCTTGCATTTTCTGAAATAAAAGCTGCCTGGCTTCATCATATAATGGACAATAAAACAAAAAAATGAAGTTCATCCTCAACAACACTATCTTTCCTCTTCAGGAACAGAGTTATACCTACCTGTTTCTATACAGAATACTATAGTTCTATACATAACTGCAGGCGGTACTAATCTGCGATGTCGCCCAAAAAGAAAAGGAAAGAAGAACAACAGGAAATGACGGATCGATCTAGTCTAGAGTTCTGAACAGAGCCCACTGCCATCACTCAGTGTTTTCATTTCTGGTAGAAGTCAAGAAGGATCGAAAATACAATGCTAATAATGAAAATATACTGGTGTTCACAACACAGTCAAACACAATCCAAACGATGCGATGATAGACTGTAGTGTAGTGTCCGTGCCATCGCTGTTTTATCTAGTATATTTACCATCGTCATTTCTAGTTAACTCTGATTTGCTAGTCAAGGGCTAGCACTTCACCAATCAGATTGGTCATAGGGGCCGACGGCTAGTGGCCAATTCCACATGTCAAATCGGCCAAAATGAAAGCCGACGGAGACACCAACAGACAACTGCACGGGACTCACTAACCCGGCTCGAGTCACCTACCTCGCCCGACTAGTTGCAGCTAGGTACTGCTATTTTTCAGATGTGAGGACCTCTATAAAAGTAGGCATTTGAGCAGTTTGTTGGTCCGCAGCATTCAGGCTTATGTTAACGCAATGCCTATAGGGAAAGATATAATCGATGTTATTTGAGAAATGGTTTGGAAAGGGTTATCAAGCAATTCGGATGTTTTGGGATGTTCAATGGTATAGATTAAGAAAGATTATTCACAATCTGAAAGCACCTAGACAGTTACAAATCATCCCTGGACTGGACCAAACAGCAGGTCTGTTCCAAGGTCAGAGCATGCAACGGTCAAAGATACAGTATCTAAAAAAAAACAAAAATAGAAACACTACTGTACATCTCAGACAGTACTGGCCTCAATGAGCATGAGTAGATGAGAAAGACTCAGACAACAGAGGTAGATTAGCATAACTGTGCCTGAAGAGCCACAAGACCTTTGGAACAGTGTCAGTGAGATGAAAGTGGAGTTTCTTGGCCGTTATGCCTAGTGTCATGTTTGGCAAAACCAAACACAGCATTGCATTATACTTTAAGGTTGTTTTGCAGCCAAGGGACCTGGGCATCTTGCAGTCACTAAGTGCAAATGTAAGGCCATCTGTCTTACAGCTCAAGCTCGGTTGAAACAACAGTACAAAATTCCAAGCACACAGAAAATCTAAATCAGAATGGCTTAAAAACAAAAGACTCAAGGTTTTACAACGGCCTAGACAATGTCCAGACCTCAACCCTATTGAAATTCTGCGGACTATAAAGGAAGTTTCACACCAACAAGCTTTAGTGCACTTGAAATAAATTCAAGTTTGGTTTCCAGCAGCACTCCACTGCGGTGTCATATGCACTTGCGTGCAAACCTAAACAGTCAGACAGAGACCCCCTAAAAGGGGTTGTTGATTCAAATCCAATGCTGAACCCCCCCTGGTGTGAAAGCCTGTCAAATCAAAATGTGCTTAAAGATTATGTTCACATTAGTTGAGGGGTAGCTTCGACTTGGATTTCTGATGGGTTTTTTATAGGACAAGTGTCATACCAGTCCACAACACAGGATGTTCTTACTGTGATTATATTTCCTGTACTCAACGCAGAGACATCTAACCAATAAACAATATTGACATTGTCACACAGTTTCTAACTGATGCATTTTTGTATGCTTGGATTACTCACAAAGTGTTGATGAACCAAACTAAATTCAAAATGCTTCACATTTGAAAACATATCAAAGATTAGGACCAGAGCAGATAAACTAAGAATAGACTAAAGCCATTCAGGAAATTACAACTTCAAGATATTGCTGCTTAAAGTGGATCTACAAGCTAATAAATCATTGGGGTACTTAATATTGCCCACTTTTTCTTTTTTGACTCCTATTTTGTTAAATAATGCCACGATGGAAAAACTGATGTTTCTGGTCATCTGAGGTTGAAGTTACCCATTAATAATTCCAGCTGTGGTCTGATAATTTATTTAAAAATGTTGTTTCTTTTCCCAAAATATGAGATAAAAGAGAGTTATTACAAAGTTTGGCACAGAGCTTCTGTCAATGTATTTTATAATTTGTTAATCACTTTTGCTGATAATCAGGAAAATGTAAGGTTGCATATCTGCAGAAACTTTTTTTTTGCACTTTTAGCAACATACATTGTTTTTGACAATCATATTGTGTCATTCTACTGTCTGTTGTCTTAAATTAGGGGTAAGAGCTTTATGATTTCATATTGGATCAGCTCATATTCGCACAAATTGGAAACATTCTTTTGCAGAGGGAAATGCATTGTTGTTTTATCTGACATCAGCTTATCTGCTTGATAATAACAGTATTCAACCCATATCACAGACAACGCGGGATCCGTCTCTTATCTGCACCCGGCGGCCTCCGGCAGCACATTTCAATCCACTTCACAGCCCTCTTTGTGGTGTGGTTCAGTTCACCAAACGGGGAGATTATAGTAATCGGGCAGAGAACACCTCCACTTCAGATTTAGTAACCCCCCCCCCCCCCCAATTCTGTTATATTTGGCCACTAAGGCAAGACACACATACTGAAAAGAGGAGGCTGTCTCTCAGAGCAGCCTTCCTTGCTCCCGTCCATCTGCACTGACGTTAGCAGTTCAGTGACCCAGCCAAATGTGCGCTTGTTTCACACTGGTGATTGAAAATAGAAGCATTTCCAGCGGCTCAAGGCATTTGTATTTCATCTGTTCAAAGCGGATTTTTGGGAGCGATGATATTGGGTCGATCTGGCCGTCTGGATTTGGCCCTTGCTTAAAGCCAGCAGCATAAAGCACAGCTTCGTGAGTTTTCAGTAAACCTTTGGCAGATCTTTTAGCAGCAGGATTATAAGCTCTGAGCTGCAGCAACAACCCCTGCCACTGATGCTGTTCTTTTGTCACCATTACAGAAAGATGCTTACGGCGTTGGGGTGAGCGAGCCTGCTGCTATTGCAGCGCTTCAGCACTTCATTGCAGAGAAGTGTAATAAAGGGTTCTTTGTGGCCTCCTTGCAAAAAAAAAAAATAGCTAAAGAATTGATGATGAGTTAGCAGCTGAGAGTCATGGTTCCCAAAACGTACTTTCCAGTCCAGGCTGCACGGAAGCAGTTCATTGTAGTAGACAATATTTATAGCAGGACAGTGGGTGGAGGTGAGGGAAGACACCTGGAGCTGCTCAATGCTGACAGTTGCAGATGCAAGCTGCACCCTCCTGGCATTTAACAGTTTATTTTAAGCATTGTTCTGGAGAATTTGCTTTTGTTGGGTAAAAATATGTTCCAACCTTAAACCGGATAAAAGAAAAACAAATATAAAAAAGAATGACATGTTTTTGCCTCCCCTGCTTGGTGGTGTTGAGAATCCTAATCCTGAGTTTGAAAAATTCATTTGAAAAGCTGCACTAGTTTTTGCTGCCTTCCCCCATTTCTGACACTTGCACATTTGTACGGCTAACATTACAGTATAGTTATTTTTATTCCATATTATTTTTATTTCATATTATTATATTATTTTTCTGAGCCCCCCGATGTCAACATAAGCACTTTAGCGCTGCACGGACATCTAATGGAAAGATGCGACTGTTTAACAGCGAATGCTAACTTGTTCTGTTGTCAGACACATAAGCAACACAGCAGGAGGCAGAAAACCTTTAAATACCATTAAAATTAACTCTCGACAATATTCATACATTTGTTTTAAAGGTATTGTGACATAATTTTTAACATGCTTTTAACACTATTAAAAGTCTTGGCCAATATCCCTCAAATGTGTCTAAAAGGGTGTAACAAGAAAAACTTCACTCCAGTACTCCATGCCTGGCTTTTTTTATGACAGTGTTTTTTGCGCAGTGAAAAACGCGTCCTTTTCCCCATTTCCTATCAATCATTGCCCCGCTTTGGTGTAATATGCCAACAAGACCTGAATCGACCCGTCGTTCCATCCATCGTTTTTTCATGGAATCTCCAGCTTTATCAAACGTACTCGTACCTAAATGTCTCTGGTTCAAATTGTTGTGGTCCCATGATTTCTGTTCACGTGAGTGTTGAACATAATTAAGAAGTCCCGATCAGCAGAGACCCCCGCCAGGAGGTTCCTGTTGACCAACCTGAGTACGTCTCCTACTACAGGGCTGTTTTTTGCCCCGTAACGGTTCCTGAAGGCCACTGGTAATGCAGACACGCACAAAAAAATCTACCCAGAACTCCCGCTAGTGGAAACTTGCCTTATGTGTGAAGTTAGCTTGTTCTCCCTGTGCTTGCATGGGTTCCCTCCAGGTACTCTGGCTTCCTCCCACAGTCCAAAAACATGCATGTTAGGTTGATTGACAGTTCTAAATTACCTTTAAGTGTGTTTGTCCGTGCGTGCGTGTGTTTGCAGAGATTTAGCCCTGTTTTCCTTGGATTTAGAAAATGGAATAAAATAAGCTCCGTTGCCCAGACTTGAGAAATACCTGGAATCAGTATCCATCTCTGATACCCAACAGCCATTGGCTCATCTGCTTTTGAGGGGCGGGTCTTACCAATAAGTCAGCTCTGGTGCTTATATGCATGTGTTTGATAACGCAGCAACTTGTGATATTAATTTAAGTGGCTGGAAAACCCATTAACAACATGCGAAACGCTCTGCTGCGATTTTTAGCTGGAGTGGTCTCCAAGGAACCTTGTGCATTATTCATCACAACTTGACGCCTCGCCACATCACTGACAATATTGATTATTTCAGTTTTGCCTCAGTCCCTTAGTCATTGATTGTTTATGTGGCATGCAATCTTGATTCCCGCTGTTAATTCACACAAACAAGGAGGGATAGACCCTTTCATTGTTATGCAGCACTTTTACGTCTCAGATGTCAAGCCTTGTTGTGATTTGCTTGGTATTGGGGCATGGTATGTTGCTAACTGGTTAAGGTTTCACATCATCGTCATTAGGCCCTCAAAAGGATTCTCCCAGAGCCCTTTGGATGATTGCAGCTCAGTCAAGGGAGTTACATTATTTGAAATATGCCCTGTATGTTGCTGTCTGCATGCTGTTGTAGCATTAGGTTGCATAGAATGAACACTTTGATGTACTGGTTGCACTATTTAATCACTGGCATTTGTCTCGTCTTTAAACTCTGCAGGGAACAGCTGATTGATATGCTCGAGGGATTTTACAAATTAGTTCTGTTGACAGAAAAGGTTCGATAGACCTTAACTGGGATTGGGATCACCTCTGCTGTGCTGGAATTAGGCCAAATCTCACCCTCTACAATACTGGTGGGTGAAATAGCAGAAACACCTTTATAATATTTTGATTAAATCCAGCCTGGAACGTTGATCGCTAATTTAGGAAGTTTTTTTAAAGCCACACTCTCCAGCTCATGACATCCCATCAACTATTTGGAGCTTCAGTTTGGGTGGGAAGGGACTTTTGGGGGTGTTCTTGTCAAAACAATAATTTGTAATACATCATCTGGTGTATTATCACCCAAGCAGCAATAAAAATAAATACACTTTTTACCAGTTACAACAAACTAAACGAGAAGTGGCAGCCTAACTGAGCTTATAAGTCAACGGCCTTCATCTGAGTCAATCTTTTTCCTCTCTAGGCTCCACATTCAACCTGAAGGTCCTGGTGGACGACGTGCTGAATGGCCAGCGTCTGAGCCAGGCGGTGGTGGAGGTCTTTGTCAACTACACGCGGAACAACACGGCTCTAAGTGGCCAGGACGGCAGCGCTTTGCTGCACGTACCCTTCCACTCAGGACTGCCTGTCACGGTCGTAGCCAGCAAGGTTGGCTACATCTCAACGCTGCTGCACTGTAAGACCAGCAGGGTGCCAAGTAAGTTAGTGTATTGCACTGTTTTTAATCCTTGACTCTTATCTGAACGTTAGCAGGTACGCTCAGAATTCTATAGAGCTTGGAAAAGCTTGAATGCAGTTTGGGTGTCAATGTGAAGCCGAATCTGACATTTGGCACCTAATGAGATAGCTGCACCCATGAGAACCAATTTGGGGGGTGGGGGGGGTCTCTATTACTTCGCTGCCACCTGCAGTATTCCTCATTTCTTTCTGAGTATGATGACAGCATTGAAGTGACTCTTCAGTCCTGAGTTGGAATGAATGCTAGATAAACCCCCTTCTAGGAAAGTAAGGCTTTGTGTTGCTCTGCGTGTGTGCGTGCGTGCGTGCGTGCGTGTGTGCGTGTGTGCGTGCGTGCGTGCGTGCGTGCGTGCGTGCGTGCGTGTGCACGTGTGAGCAAGAGAAGAAGCAAAACTCCACACCCCCATCTAGTGGAACAGAAGTCAAATTTTGGTGCCTAAATTCTGATTTTGCATCTTTTGCTTCTTCAGTATTTTCCTCACTGACGATGTCACTGACTGGACTGAATCAAGGAAACATCTGGCTCTTTGAGGATTCTGTGCATATAACTCACAAAACAAATGGTATCGCATTTGTTCCTCTCTCAAAGCATTCGCGTACAGAAGCATGTCTTACTTGCCAGAAAATGAAGATGCATTTGTTCTGTTTGTAGACGTGTCCTCACAGCCCGCTGTCAGGTTTCCCAAGAGCCTCCTGAACCTGACTCACAGCAGCAACATCACCTCTGTCACAGCCTACCTTACTATTCTGAAAGCAAGATCCCAGCAGGATGGCTCTCTTAACACCCTGGGTATCACGAGCAGTAAATCAGGTAAATCACACTGTTTTATTAAAATGTTGTGTGTTTTGATTTGTTACAAACTGTATCACCCCTCCTTGAACATACAGCACCTGGTCAAAAAATAAGAACTCACCACTTTGATTTAACCGAACGGTGCAGGTAGTGATGAGAAAAGTGCAGCAGTGATTGAAATGTTTCAGCTTCTCCGAGTTATTTAACCCGTGACTCGTGCAGTGACCTGATTCTCATTCAGACAACTACGTCTGAAAACACATCCTCTGGATGTCGAAGTACTTCTCTTCCACAAGAGGAAATGCTGTGAACACTTATGTGTTTGGCAGACTTGGCGTGCTCACTCAAAAAGAGCAAAAGTGTGTCACCGGGTGCCAGTCCAAAAAACATATCAAAAAATCAAAATCCTGACAGCACTCACTTAAAGTACAAAACTTTAATATATGGTTAAATCACTGCACAGCAGCAGAAAATCGGACGCGTTTCAGCTTACAGCCGTCCTCAGCGAAGGTCCTCGCTGAGCGAAGGTCCTCGCTGAGGACGGCTGTAAGCTGTAGCGCGTCCGATTTTCTGCTGCTGTGCAGTGATTTAACCATATATTAAAGTTTTGTACTTTAAGTGAGTGCTGTCAGGATTTTGATCTTTTGAAACACTTACGTGTTTGAAATCTAGTCAAAGGAAATCAAGAATGGCCCTTAAAGGACATTTTTAATAGAAAAAAGTATAGTAAAAACATTTCCACAATTATAATGCAGAGAAAAATTGATGTCCGGACCTTAGACTTAATAATCGATACAAGATCTTTGTTAAAAATAATTAAACTCAGTATGGGAGTGAATGTTGAGACATTTTTTCAGCTCGCTGAAATAATGCCACAAGGATGTGTCCTGTAATACCTAAAGGTGGTCCAATGAAATACTAGAATTTGCTTCACTTTTTGGGGTCAGGCTGTGGATATAGTATCCTGCGTTTTCTTCCGTCGTAAAGATCATGATGTGCGTCTAGCAGTGGGTTCGTCTTTGGTTCCAAGTGATCATTTAAACTATTAAAGACGCCGAGCTGGACATCACTTCACACTATTAAAAACGATAGCACACCAGATGTCTTTTTTCCGTTTAAGCTTCATAAAGTATGCTGCAGACTGGCTGGAACCTCCTCACGTAGCCACATCAGGCTATCATCTTAGTAGTGCTAAACCATGGTGCCGTGAGCACTTGTACCATATGGCTGAAATATTTTTGCATGACATTTCTAGATATCAAATATAATGATTAGTGAGTATTTGCTCGGGGTGTGTATCATACTGCTGCATGCACCCATTTTCTCATTCTTTCAAGGATACGTCAGCGTGGAGTTAAGACCGGTGGCAGCCGTCAGCGTGCAGCTTTTTTCTGGAGATACGGAGCTGCACGTGAGCGGGCCCGTAGAGATCAGCCTCAGCGTTTCTGATAGCTGTGGACTTCACGCTTCAAATGTTGTGCCAGCCTGGTTCTTCAACAGAACCCTTGGTGAGTACAGGAGTGCTGGATACTCTGTTGGTGTGAGTTGGTCAGATGCTGTGTGACATTGATGTCACCAGCGTGACATCGGCTCTGATAAAGCCCATCTTACTGCCCTTCTTTTAAAATGTCGACCGTAAACAGACTAGGGCTGGGCGATATGGACCAAAAGTCATATCTCGATATTTTCTAGCTAAATGGCGATACTCGATATATATCTCGATATTTTTTCTGTGCCTTAATTGGGGTTTCCCCCAAAGCATTATAGCATAGCATCTCTGTTAGCTTCATTTTTTTCTGAGGCAAACCCTTAAAAAAACAGTCAGTTTTAATACAAAGCCTCGTGCCAAATGTCACACAGGTTCATTTATTAACAGAGGTCTGCACAATATCAAAATGTATAAAACAAATGAAATAAAAATAAACTGCCTGCATATATAGAATAAAAATGCTTCTTGAATAAAATAAAACAAATATCCCTTTCCTGCATAACAATTAAATTAAAATACACTGTGCAATTAATACAATGTAGACAGTAACAGGCAGACTTTTCCACTGAGGTTGACAGTTGTGCAAATAACAAAACATTTGTGCAAATCTCAAATAAAACATTCAAGTCAATTTGTCACAAAATAAGCTATATCAAAATCATTTAAAAAAAAAAAAATCGATATAATTGATATTGTCTCGTACCATATCGTGTTTGAAAATATATCGATATATATTAAAATCTCGATATATCGCCCAGCCCTAAAACAGACCGAGCTTGAACTTGTTGAGTTCAGATTGTTTATGTGTGTCTACTTGTGAGAGAAATAGTTGCTCCCAGAGCTCAGGCTCAACCTGGCTGAAGGAAGAATGTGTCATGGTTTTCTGCAAATACCTGCCCCAAGTGCAAAACGTTTTGGTGGTTTTAAGGAGTTTATTTCTAAAGATATGAATGATTGTGCTGGGTCTGGGTGTTTTCTGGAGTCAGGGGGTTTCCGGAGCTCTGGAGACGGAGTAAGGAATGGTGAGATCCGCCAGGGAGGAATGAATGGGATCAGAGAGGATGAGTTCTTCAGAGGGAAGCCAGGAGGGTGCAGAGAGTAGGCCCAGAATGCCGATGGATTTAACCGTGGTAGGAAAACACTCTGATGCTGACAGCTGCTGGCAGCAGGCTCCTCTCATCCTCTGTCGGACCGGGCTTGATGCGACGCACACCTGCCGGAGTCTGCCCACCTTCAGCTGCTCCATGAAGCCCTCTGGTGGAGAAGTACGAGAGGTGAAGAAACTGCACAAACATCCTCAGATCCCAACGAGCTGTCACCCACAATGCTTCTTGCTTTGGTCCTCATTTTAAAAGCCAAAATATGGTTCAGGGATTTCTGAGGTGTAATAGCTATTTTACTAGCGATGACTCAGAGGATGAATATAAACTGGACGGATGAATAATTACAATGTCATTATTTACTTTTTTTTTAACATGTTTCTTTATTGGGTAATCCATGTAAATTATATTACACAATAAACATTTCTTTTAAAGGGTTCGACAGAATACCCTGTTTTATATTTTACCATACACACTCAAAAAATAAATAAATAAATAAATGAATAACTAAATAAAATAAAAATAAATAAATAAATAAAATAAATAAGGACACAAAACTTAACATAACAAACACCCCAAAACACACACACTGCAAAATACGTAATTATAAACAGGTCCCAAAGTAAGTACCGATTACCAATCAAACTCTGACTGAAGACAATAATAATAGGAAAAATAAAGTAATAAACTAAAATACAGGACACGCAAACAGCAGCAACAAAAAAAAGTTAAAAAATAAAAAATAAAAAAATAAAAAAATAAGATAAATAAATAAAAATTAAAATAAACTGACATAAGAGGAACCCTAAAAAAAAAATGAGACATGGTTAGCAATATCATACTTCTCTGTAATTAAGTTAAATCAGATTAAATTAATCTTCCAAGGATGCCAAAGAATTAACAAAAGAAAGAATAGGTTCCCAAATATAAGAAAACTTATCAGAGCAACCCCTAATACCGTATTTAATTTTCTCTAAATATAAAAATGACATCAGGTCTTTCAACCAAGAATTGGGAGATGGAGGTTTTTGGTCCTTCCATTGAAGTAGAATACGTCTACGAGCTAAATGTCATAATTTCTATTGCCAATTGAAAAGATTTTTTTCCAACACTTGGTGAGGGTAGAACCTGTGTTCCTATCCTCCACCTATTGCAATAAATCACATAAATGCTTTCAAATCAAATTAAAGCAAAAAGAAACAGGGCTCTGAAACCAACATCCAATCACTGTTTGCCACCCAAGCAAAGCGACCAGACTGCTGACCCGTCTGTTAATCTCTCTTTTTTCTTCAGTGGACAGGCATTGTGTTTGTGTGCGTTGGAGGTCTGTCCTCACAGGCAGGTATCAATGATGGGGGTTGTACCTATTAACTGTGAATATTCAAAATCTCGCTGACCCTTACTAGTTTTTCCATCACCTCCCACCCAATGTTCAACGACATCTCCTCTAACATGCTTTCAGCCATGACTTTACAGCTCTGTTCATGGTTTCCCAGTTTTAGAGGTGGAGTCAACACTCAACTTCAATCTGCCCCAAGTCTTGACATGAAGCGTGCATCCTTTCTTTTTTCTTTTAATATTTTTATCCTGATATTTTTCCCCATTACATCACCCAGTGCTCCTACCTAAGTGACAGTCCTGGGCATTGCCATCCTCTACCAACCCTGGGAGGGCCCTGCACTGAGCTCAGGTCTCCTCCTTAACCTGAGGAGTGAGCAGCCGCTTCTTTTCACCAGACAGGGTGGGGTTTCTCCGGCCGGACGTAGCGCGTGGAAGGATCACATTATTCCGGCCAGATCCTCCCCACTCCATCTGGCGCCGTTGGGCGGAGGGGGCATGTATAGCAGTGTATAGCCCAGGACTGTGCTGCGTGCATCCTTTCAAATCTCTGTCAAAGTTTTGCTTTGATTCACTCAGCTCACAGGAGGCGCGTCAGCAGCACCACACTGCAAAAATCCATTTCTAAGAGAGTAAAGCACCTTGTTGCAAGAAATCTAGAAGACTATTTTACTAGTTTTAAGTATTTTACTCAAGAACATTTTACTTATCCCATTGGCAGAGATAATTTTGTCTAGATTTAAGAACATTAGGCTTATTTTCATAGAGGCTGTTCTTACAGCGCATGAAGCAGTTGTGTGAGTGCGGGTCATGCTTTCCATTGCAATTGTCTAGACATTTATTATTTATCCACCTTGTAAAATCTGTTTCTGTTTTATTTGTAGGTGGATGGATGAGAAAAGGACTGGGAAAGGTGACTTTGGTAGATGGGAAACTTGTGTGGAAATTCACTGCCTCTCACTTGGGCTACTGGATTGCAGCACCGCTGCCGTCCAACAAAGGCAGGTGTCCGGCTCGGAGGTTTCAGTGTTGTACAGAGAATATAACGCTCTGTTTTGTCTATCAAGCAGTAATATTTCCTTTAATGCATGGTCACAGTTAAAATTGTTGCAGCTGTTAATGAACGTGTTTATGGGATTCTTTCATAAAGGACATTCCGTTTTGTAATGCTGGATAATATTGGGATTAATAATAATAATGATACAATTTCAAGTCAATAAAATACATTTCATGATCCATTGAAATTGGTACAAAGCTGGTTTAAGTTGGTTCAAACAGTATCGTTCTGTTCAGCTTTAAGCTTATTTTCAAGTTCTTCCGTGTTCTGCCATCCTCTAGGTATTTTTGGACTTGCCATCACCGTTGACTTTATCTCCCATCATGCATTGTTCCTGATGGTTTTCTTGGGAGGAACGCTTCTTGTTGTTTTCTGCATTCTGGTTGGACTACTATATTATTGCAGGTAACAAAAGCTTTCGTCTCATTTCATCTATAAGTTATCAACATTTACAACTATTGCAAAGGATAAGACCCAAAAATAAACTTAGCGGTTAGCGCTGCTGCCTCACAACGAGAAGGTTCCTGGTCAGACTCCTGGTAGCTCTTTCTGTGTGGAGTGTGCATGTTCTTCTCGTGCTCGTGTGGGTTCCCTCCACAGTATGACAATATGTGCTGGGTGAATTTGTGATTCTGAATTGCCCATGGGAGTGTATGTGTGGTTATTTGTCTTTATGTGGCCCTGCAGTGGAGTGGCAACCTGGATCTAGGCTCCATCAGATCCCTGTGACCCTGAGTTGGAATAAGCGTATATAGATAATGGATGGCTGGGAATATTTGAATAAATCAAATACTTTTGTATTCCAACCTTGAAAGGAGGTTCTGGAAAGTGTATCTGTATTCATGTATACAAACATTGATTGATAAGTATGTAGCTTACAGCAGTTCCTCCATTAAATTGCTAATTATGTTGCCTCATTGAGGCTATTCCCACAAAGGAAACATGTGACTGGAGTTGAAACCTGTTCATACTGCTGATAACTCACTCCAGTTTGATTCAGGGTGCAGTGAGGCCTGATCCTGATCAGACCGCATTTGTAGCTGGTCTGGGTATACTTAATGGAAAAACTACTGAAAAAGCAATGATCCTTACACATCTATGTACCTTCTGGTTGACGATGTCTGTCATCTACGTTGTCCTAACAGGACTGGAGTATTTCAATCTGACAGTAGTATTTGTTTAAAAGGACCAATATTCTATTGAACCTGCTGAAATCATTGCCTTTTGTTCAATATATCCTCTGCTGAACCTGCGGCAGCTCGGATACACTCCTGCCCTTACAAATGTCCTGAGCTCCTTTTCCTTCTCCTTGGACTCCTTTTCTGTGCCCACAAAACGTTCCTAATTTCCCGATAGCGCCACATACAGTGTCACAATGACATCATTGCCTCTTTGTGTGTGTACTAGTCGTAGCTCACAGCCTTCCCACCAGTCACTGGTTAACCATGCTAAACATAGGTCTAAAACAAAGTAAAAACATATCACAATTTAAAAAAAGATATAAAGAAACTTTTTTCTCAAAATACAGTGGCGAATAAAAATGTAGATGTATTTATGTTGATATATAGACTTTTTTTTGTGTTCTATAAGTAAGCTCATTGATTCTCTTGCTATTTTGGAAAAATGAATATAAGATTTAGGGGTAGGACCTGATAAGTATATACTTCAATCCTACTCCCTTTCGAATATGCTGGTGGATCTGCGAGGTCTGCCTTGTCTTTTTTTTTTTTTTTACTTTTTAGTATTGTTCTTTCTAATTTGCATATTCGAAATAAAGCTCAATAATAATTAAAAAAAACAGATCACTGAGTAGAATGGATTAGTAAAACCTGGAAAACCTAGAAAAACAAGCACATAAGTTAACTGCATATGAATAATTGAGCTATTTGGAAACAAATCTACAGCTCAGCGATTTCTCGTGATGGCTGACCCCTCATTGGGAGTAATCTCTCCACATAAAATGTCTTAAATGCATGAATACAAATACATTTAATAACAATTATTGAATGTAAATATCTCTGTCATGAATATACAATGCATATAAATTGATGTTATCTGAATAACGGCTTTGTCTTATTAACAGAAGGGAGCCCATCAAGAAGAAAGGAAGAAAAATCCCAGTAGTGATGAAAAGGGACCAGACCACATCTACATATACGGACGAAGTCTCTGAAGCATCTTCAGGGAATGCCCGCCGAAAAGATGTCCTGAACCCAGCGTTCACAGAAATGGGGAAAAACCAACTCACTGCCGCTTTTATTTCCATGCACAACAGTGATGTCCTGGTCAACCCCGGCGCCGTAGCCATCGCGGTGGAGTGTGATGAGCTGGAGCTCAAAACCCACCTGAGTGATCTGGCGTTCATCCACAGGACTTCGGACCAAGACGGAGCCCCTACGTCTCTCCCAGACAGCCTGTTCTTCTACAACCACCCTATTGCAATCCTTCCTGCCCCAGCTTTCTTCCACTTGGAGGAGCGACCGGAGCCGGCCCAGAAAAGCAAGTCGGCCACGCTGCCACGGGCGGGCGCTTTCACCAGCACTGCCACAGAACCAGCGAATCTAGACAGCTTCACCCAGACTCTGTCTAAGGCTCCCTCCGCCGCCCAGAGCCAGGCGGTGGACACCGACAACCAGCTCGGGGGTTCAGAAGCCGCCCAGGCAGCGAACACCGCCAGCACCGCCAGAGGTTCCTTCAACATCCCAGAATCTGCATCGGTACCAGGGACACTAAATAAAATTGGTGGAAGCAGGAACTCGGCACGCATCCTGTCAGGATTCTCTAAAATCCCTTCACCCCAGCCTCCTCGAGCCTGGTTTGTGTCGCTGGAGGGCAAACCCGCGGCCGAGATCCACCGCGCTGCCACAGACCAGCAGAGGAGACGGAGGCCCATTGAGAGTCGGGAAACCAGTTTGGACTCGGGGGTGGATATGAGCGAGCTGAATCAGGCCTCTGGCAGGAGGGCAGGAACACTGGACCGAAATGCCACTTTTGTCAAAAGCACATCCAACAGTAAGCACACACACCCCAGCAGTGAAAAACAGGATCATCCGTGACAAGTGACTTTCTTACGTTATAGGTCACGTTTACAGTACAAGATGGGAGCGTGTGTGTTTCTGCTAAAGGATTTAGCACGGCCTGTACTTTAAAATACTGTGCATACAGCAGAAAGCAGAAAAATTACAATAATATTAGGCAACCGTTTCTACGGAAGAGTATTAGGGCCACTTAAAAAAAATAAAAAGAATTCTGAGATTAAAGTCAGAATTCTGACTTTTTTCTCAGAATTCTGACTTTTTTCTCAGAATTCTTTTTATTTTTTTTTAAGTGGCCCAGAATTCTGACTTTTTTCTCAGAATTCTTTTTATTTTTTTTAAGTGGCCCTAATACTCTTCTGTACGTTTCCACCGGAAAAGGAGTGTCAAAGACGTACCGTTCAGCAACCAAGACCACTGCAGAACTGCTAATAGTACGCTGGATTAACAAGGTTTTAACCACCCAACAACTTTATTCACCATCATTACTACTCCACATCACACCATATTGAATGTTTTGTGTTGACATGAGTCTGGTTGTTGTTCTGCCACATGCTACGTTTCTCTGTTTCCTCCAAGGACATCTGGAGGCAATTTTGACATGTCTGTTTGCACTGCCCTCTGGAAATCCAGAGGAACCAGACAAATCCTTTGCATCAAAGAGTGAACGACTGAATATGGCTTGTCGGGCCTGTTCACACCTCCGTGTATCAGTTTGGTTCTTCTCAGTCTGAAAGATATCACAGCAAGAAGAGAGTCAAATTACAACTCCTTATGATGTATTTGCCCACTTTGCACATATGCAGACTTTTATAATATCCGCTTTTTAACTTTTGGACGTTATTATGACTGAACATTGTTGTAAATATTCTGTTTGGGATATTTCTATGAATATGCATTCGTGCATGATCCGTTGTTGGCTAATATTTTAGATTTTCAACTGGAATAACTGTTCCTTTTAAGGCTAAAATTTATTTTCTATTTTTGTCTTTTGATTTTTGTCAATAATAGTTTATTTTTTTGGAAATGCAGTAATACTGTATGATTCACCTTTGGACTCAAATAAGAAGAAAGTCAATAAAACTCTATTTACCGTATTTTACAAAACTGACCATGATGATGTTAACAAAAAGTTTAGTCAAATTTACCTGGAGGAGTAAACATATGTGACATTAAAACTATTTGTTTCTATTGCAAGATATTTGTAAAATGTTAATCATTATTCCAACACGATCCACATTAAAATACTAAAAAAGGAATGGGCAATTGTGTGACCTTTTCATTTAATTGATAACCAGACATGTTGCCTCGCTCTGAAACATCTGTAAGGATTTCACTGCACAACCTGAAAAAAACAGCAAAGATGCATTACAGTAGACATTTGTTAGTCCACTCATTTATATTGGAACCTCCTGAATCTCTGAAGTAATAGCAGAACCCCTCCTTATGTTTACTGGAATGTTATTTCCCTTAAGTGGACTGAAAATGTTCAAAGCGTGCAGTGGATCTCCGAGGGGATGTGTAGCTGTGCTGCATCCAGTACTAGTCAACAGTCCAAATAACCAGCAGGCTATTGAACTTCTTTCAGCTGTTTGACTATAAAGTAAAATTGATGATCATTTCATGAAAGGATGATGACTTTTAGCATTTTTCTGGAATTTACCCTCACAAATCCCATGCAAACAAGGGGGTACTTATGATTTCCAACATTATTTTTTTCCCATACTTCTTTTTTTTAACTGATTTTTGTTAACTAAATAATAGCATGATGGAAGAAGTGTTGTTAATCATCTGGAGTCGTTTTGGCCTGACACTAAGGCCCATTAGGATCAGATCATTATTCAGTTCAATTCAATAAAACTTTAATGCCTGAAGGGATCTTCAGGCATTTGTTAACAGTCTGTGTTGCAGCAGGTACTGTATTCCTGCAGATGACAGGCACTTGCACTGGAAATCTAAGATGTACAGAGTGAAGAGGAATGGAGCGAGTACTGTCCACTGTGGACTGACTACCCAGTCAGACATCGTCCTCCGGTACCAAACTGTGTCAGGTAGCCAGTAATCCAGATGATTGTGGGAGCATCAACCTGCATCACCTGGAGTTTATTACACAGTAAAGTGGGCTGAAATGTGTAACATACACTGGGGAAATCTAAGAACTTGTTACTCATAGAGCTGGCTGCTATAAATCCAGTTGAAATGTGGGACTTGTTGAAACAGGTCTATGACAACGTCTTCAGCTATAGCCCACCTATGGTCATTAAAATTCTTTCCAGGACTTTCATGTGGTGTTAAGGCTGAAAATCTGTACTACATAGCCAGATGAATGATATTTATTTGGTACTTTAACAAAGTAGGACGTCTTCCACAGCACTGTAGGTTTCTCTAAGGAAAGTGAAAGAGGGGCTCTAAAATCCCAGATAACTGGTCCCATGGCTTGCCATTATTGCAACCTCATCAGAGGCAGCTGATTGTATGAACCATTATCAGCTAAACGTACCGGTCATTTCTGATTTCACCACCAAAACATCACATAAAAGGGGATATTCCACTGCAAAGATTTGCCAGCAGCTTTGCACTTCCTGCTGTGTGGAGTCGTTGGAGGGGCTGGAGGACACGGCTAACTAGGCGGGTGCGTTCCAGTCGGCTTTCCAGGATTGGTGCCTGCCCATTTGCAGCATGGCGCCTCACAGTACGAGATAGCGATTTTATACAGTTGCTATTGATCGGAAATGAAATATGGTAGCAATGTTATAAATGTATTCCCTTGTCCCCAGTGTTTTCATACATTGTGGTCACTCTGGTACAACACATAAGTGGACAATAATAGGGGTACAGCTCAAGCTGTGAGAAGAGTCTGTAACAGTGTAATTATGGAATATTGGAGAACAGGTGTGTATATATATATATATATATATATATATATATATATATATATATATATATATATATATATATATATAAATAAATAAATAGGTGTGCACATTGGGTAGATTTATTTTATAGATATGTTTATTTCCTGTGTATTCATATAAAACAGATTTTATATATATATATATATATATATATATATATATATATATATATATATATATATATATATATATATGTGTGTGTGTGTGTGTGTGTGTGTGTGTGTGCGTATGTGTGTGTGTGTGTGAGAGTGAATGAATGAATGAATGAATGAATGAATGAATGAATGAATGAATGAATGAATGAATGAATGAATGAATGAAACATGCCTTTCCCCCAGTGGTAGTGCCTCGCCCTTATGAGCATATGAGCAAACTGCCTTTGTTAAAACCGCTCCTCAGAACCCATGGGTGACGTCATGGATTGTCTGTCCAATAATTCAAATCTAATGTGGAAGAATGTATAATAGTCTAAATATGTGAAACCGCTGAGCAGAGAATGGCCAGATTATGACTCGCCCTGCAGAGAGCATGACGTCAAAAAACACAGGATTGAAGGTGGGGGCAAAACTCTCTAGTCTCGCGCATTGAGCATGAGACTGACGCATTTCAACAAGTTCACACGCTCTCACGCCACAAACGGCAGGAGAAATGAACTTCACCGCGCAGTAATTCTGTCAGTAAAACTGTCTGGAGATGCCGACCTATCAGCCAATCAGAAAATAGAAATCAGAAAACCGTGCCATGAATGCATAGCGCAGTTAACCTCGGTTACAACACACACACACACACACACACACACACACACACACACACACACACACACACACACACACACACACACACACACACACACACACACACACACACACACACACACACACACACTATTATTATTTGTATTTTTTAATATTAGGCTATTATACGTCACTAAGACAAATTATTTAATATAGCATGAATGTTGTGAAGAGCCACTACATTGCTTTCCTTTGTTATAGAATAAATAAAACTGTATATTTGATATAGTCAAATGTTTTCTTTCTGAAGAAGCTGGGCCGATGCCACACCGAGATGCGTTTGAGGAAGTAGGACTTCCGGCCTTGTTTCTTTCTTTCTTACTGTGTTTACAGGAGCTTTCTGTTCTTTCACCTGGTGGTTAAACTTCAACCTCTCCGCCTTCCTTGACACCTGCTGTGTTTCGTTTACGCTCATTACAAGGTAAGTGAGCTTTCCACGAGACTTTCTAAACATAATTGACACTTTAAAGAAAAAGGTCTTCGCTGATGAGTTCAAGGCCATGTAAGAAAGTTTGGTTATTCAAAACTTATGTTCGTGACGGTATTTAGAGCACAAAAAAATAACTCCAAGTATTGATCCCAAACAGAGGAAGCGCGATAATCCTCGGAACGTTTTCGTATAAAAGTTGAAGAAATATTGTTTTACGATTAACCTTTAGCAATGGCTTCTCTGTTAGACGTTTAATAGTTATATAAATAAGAATGTTGAACAGTTCTGCATGTTTTTTTGTTTTTGTATTCAACTCAAAACCCAGTTTTCACTTTCAGTTTCAGATTGATTATCATATGAATTTCATCTAACATGATGGATCAATCATTAACTGTTTTCATTAACATGAATAGTAATACACACACAGTAAAATCATTTTAAATCGATATAGGAAACAATAAGACAATATAAAGGCTAAAGATTAAATTCATGCCAAATGGTTTACAGTAATTTTTCAAGTGCAATTATATATTTTTTAATTGAAAGTTTTAAGGGCATGTTATAGGCATCTTACATCTACCAATAGAATCCAAATACCATTTATATGTATAATTTATTCTTACTGGATAACATTAAGCCACCTTAAATACGAACTAAACCTTTTTTTATTAACTTTAATGCAAAATAACTTCTACTTGCCTGCAGGTCATGGACAAGCTGCAGTCAGAGATGGATGGACTGAGCATCAATTTTCTGTCTGACCCTGAATACATCGGCAATAAGTGTGAGGATATTTTATCTTTGAATAAAAATAAACGGCTTCTGATGAAATGTACTAAATGTGAGGAATGTTATCCACAACTGCAGCAGACCCAAGGTCTGTGAAAGTCCTCTGTGTCTTTCTGTTGTCAATACTGGAAAGAAAGAAAGCCTTAAATGAGAAACTAAACTTGAGTGTTTTCTACCTAGATTCACCCCCTCCAACAGTGATTGCTGATAGCAGCAGTGTTGTGACAGCCAGAGAAATCACAAACACAAATGCCAGATCTCTTTGCATGAAGGTGGAAGTGGAACGTGATCCAGGAAGAAATCCATCCGGTAGGCACAAATATCCCTCAAGATTGTTCCTAAACCATGGTGAGGTGTACGTTAAATTGTTTTCTTTCTTCATAAAGGGAGTCGCTGTGTTGTTCCCCAGGGGAATTTGTTTGCGCAGGATGGCAGTGTAGTATGTGCTGACAAAATAACTGGAGCCAACATCAGTGATATAGACATGTCCGTGTCTATTAAACCCTCACGTCTCCACCCAGGTAACAGTTTGCTCTCAGATATGTTACATTATGTTTATCTTAATTATTCTTCAATTAAAGGACTTAATAAATATTCTGGATGATCTGTGAATCTGTGATTCTCTTTCAGGTGGAGCAGATCATGGCACAGAGTTTCCTCCTGAGGTAGGTGAGCACACATTTACAGAATTCCCTGCAAAATGGCACGTTTGGTTTCTATGTGTCATAAATCGTTGTTGTTATATTTGCTCAACTAATGGACAGATAAAACACTTGCAGGTTACAGGTGCTTGAAATTCTTGAAAATGCAGAAACTTTTATTTCTAATTCCCTTTAGTTAAATACTACCCAGTTAAATCAAATTATACATTCCAATTCAGTCCACCTAAAGACCCCTCGTCGCATTCCTCCTTCCCAAGTAAGCACAGGGCGACAGTGGGGACCCAAAAAACCTAGTTAACAGGTCTTAAAAAAGAAAACCTCCAGCAGAACCAGACTCAGGATGTTATGTGGAGGAAAATATCCCTGACAGGAAGGTGTGTCTCAGGTCTCAGTGTCTCTCAGGTCCCAGTTTGTCCCAGGCACAGGATTGTGTAGATTCAGAAGTGGTCATTCATGTCACAGCATGTTACTTTTTCTCGAGAAAATAGAAAAACTCAGTGACTTGCACATCTTTGATTCATTGTACGGGTGTTGTTGCTTTAGTGGTGCTGACCAGTCACATTGTGGATCCTGACATGAGAATACGTTGTTATTATTATGATAATGTGTTTCAGTCACAAACTGTTCCTGATGCAGTCTGACAGAATTTGTATCCCTTGCAATTGATACCTCTCCGTAAGGAGTTCAGTTTTGCTCATACTTCAGATCATGTGTCATTATTACAGTTAATATGCACAATTGCTTCTTTCCCCATCTTGAACTACAGTGGAATCCAAAATCTAGCGAACCGGATTTCTTAGTTTGACAGAATGTTTAGATGATGCTCAATAAAGTCTAAGATGACACATTTTAAAACATGAAATACATGTATTTTTCTTTAATGTTTGATCTTTCTGCTGTTAGAAAACACTGTTTTGATTCTTACCATAACATAATACAATACCATAATGTATTTTTAATATGACAGAGTGGAAATAATAATGTTTAATAAATGTAATCATCTAAATATGCGCAACAGTGCAAGTGAAGCGCTGACATAATTCAAGTATGACCTTGACTATGCTTTAATACTGCTTGAATTTGACCAGGTGTACAAACCTTAAAGTACACAAAAGTGACCAAAGCCACAAGTTATCATTTTATTCTTTGGTTCAACGGCTTAAAGTTTAAGCCTTAAACAATGTAATGATAAAGCATGTTAAAGGCTGTAGCACAACAACATTTAAAAGTAATTGAGCGTGGTTTTGTGGAAGTTTTCTTCCCTCCACAGTGAAATGCATTTCACTAGGTTGGACACTAGGGGGCGATATCTCTCTACCGTTCAGAATTACAGGCAGAAGACGAGCACATGTGGTGGAAAAAAAGGCACTTGGTGGAATTTGTTACATTAGATAAGCTTTTATATTTCACGAACAGCTCCTTACCTGATTATATATCATATGAGCACATCTTCCTTGCTCTCTGTCTTTAATAGTTTGTAGAATAAGGGTTGAATATCCCACAAAACACCAAAAACTGCAGAACCATGTACAGTGTAAAAAAAAATCAAGTATTTTCTGGGCAAAAGCCACGTAGGTTTTAATAAAGTTGACCAGGTTAAACATATGAAGGGGATTAAGTTCCCTTTATTTATATATATATATATATATATATATATATATATATATATATATATATATATATACAGTATAGTATATACTGTAGTATAGTACAGTATATATATATATATATATATATATATATATATATATATATATATATATATATATATATATATATATATATGTATATATATATATTTATGTATTGCAAAATGTACTCACAATTTACTTAAAAGCTGCCACCATATCTTTGCAGGGCCCTGCGGTGCAAATGATCCGAGAGAACAAGGTGAAACTCATCAACTGCCTGATGGCAGATTTGTTCATTCTGCAACATGCTCACGCACGACGTATCATAAATGACCGACAGTATCAGAACCTGAAGAAATTACCGGAGCCGGAGAAAACTGTCACCGACCTTATTGACCATGTCATAGGTAGAGGTCAAGAAACCTGCGCTGAGTTTCTTCAAGTCCTCAGAGAAGACGAGCTTCTTCAAACATATCCACAGCTGAGAGGCATTCTGGGCTGTTAAAGGCTGTGATGTGGTTACAGTACGAAGTAAAAACACAGCTTTCAGTTTGTGTGCACACTTAGCATAAAACTGAGCGTTTTTTGCAATATAATACACAACTGTCAACATTTGTTCTCCCTTCTCTTTATTTTTATAGAAGTAACAGTGACACATTCATCCGCTTTTAATGACATGAAACCAGTAGATGTCGGCATTGCACAGGTTTTGTTTTTGTTTTCTCAGTTCATTTACATCTCGCATTAAGCCTCAGAAATTTGCACATAAAGGCATTCATTTTTGTGTTTAATTTTGCGCCAGAATGAGACCAATTCCACTGGTGGTTTTCAACACAATAATTTAAAAAAGACCTGCATGAAAAAGTTGCTGCTGTTCTTCAGTTAGTCAGAAACTAAATAATCAATTAGTTCGACTTCTGCCAGCTCAGTTCCCCCCAGTTGCAGTCTCATGGATAAAATATTGACTGTTTGGGTCAAAAAAAAAAAAAGAAAAAAAAGGAATAAGTACATGAGTTGTGATTGGGAAATAATTTCATTTTAATTGTTTCCAGATCAGGGTGTGAAAGGTTTACTGAATCAGAGCAGAATCAGACCTCACACAGTTCTGTACACAGTAAATGGACTTGGACGGCTTCACATCCAAGTGCTCCTGCTCTCAGCCAGTAAATGCTGGCAGGTGAAAATGCAAATGTGGGTTTGCGCTGCAGCGAGTAGGCCTCTCCACCCTGCGGAGAGGTCTCCGGTGCCTGGCTGTGGAGCAGAGAGCAGATGCACGACGGCTGGAAGATGCGTTGGGAATGGAAACAGTCTGACGCACTTAATGGGTCATAAAACGGCAGCCGGATTATCGCCGGCCTCTGAGGAGCAGAGGATGACACTCTTACACTTCATCGGAACTGCATGCTTGTTTCACCACAATATTTTTTTTTTGGCATTTTTACAGCTCTTGACCTCTTGCTCTTGGGGATGAAAAAAAACCCCAGCCAACTTTGGATGATTTGTTAAGGTCACATGACAAGAAGTTTTGTTTTCGTTGTCTGGATGGTTGCATTTACAGAAAGACACACTGTTTTTTTTTTTTTTTCTTTTGTTCGGCCAGCTTTTGTTGAGTAATAAAATAGTACTCCAGTGTCTTCCCACTGTGCTTCCATTATATTGTTTGACTCATGAGGAACAGTTTACAGAAATTAAAGAAAAATAAATGGTGCTGGTGTTTGTGTTTCCCAAAATGCAAGTTGACTGATGACAATCGTTAATGTGATTCTGTTGGCTTGTTTGCCTCGAGCAAAGATGGGAAACCACCAAAGGAGGTCTTGTTAGCTCACTTGCTAGCAGCTCGCCCACAGATGTTTTTATTTTCAAACTTGCTTGATACTGACTGCAGTGATGCCACCTGAAGCAGTTCATTCCAGCTCACACAGCTTCCTCTAACCAAACACCACAGTTCACTGAACTATTTTTTTCCCATTTTGCATGCTACAGTTCCCCAAAAGTGAGAATCTACTGGTTTTAAATGATCCTCTTTTGAAGTTTATGAACTTTCAAACATCTAAACAGATTCACGTTCGATTGCTTGGTGGTGCAAATGTGTTGTATTTTCTCAAGCGTCAACTTTGTGGCCCTCATTTAAAAACCACCTCTCTTTCAAACCCTCCTTTTCTGAATTAAAAATTCTTACATTGTATTTTTTCCCACTGATCAGCTGGATTTTTAACCCAGTCGGCATCATGAGAACATGAAATAATTTCCCTTAACGAGGAACTGCGTCGCGTCAAATCTCTGCACTGTTTTTCCTGTTAGAGTGTCACTCCTGTAGAGTATGTTGAGGACCAGGTCCTCCCATCCGTGGGGTCCACACAAACAGCAGCACACACTAGCATGCCCTGTTGTTCTACTTCTTTCCAGCTGACCCGACATGGGACATTTTTCACATGCCATTGCACTGCCAAGCTTTCGAAACGTGAGCCTCCCGTCAGGCCAGACAGCCAACGCAGGCCACCGGTGGAAAAGCGGTGTCCGTTACACGGGCAGGAGTCCAGCTCCACCGCAGGCTATTAGCTGGCATGCTGGGCTTTTGTATTTACAAAGGTTTCTGGTCATGCCCCAAATCCCCTTCAGTAGTATGGAAAAAAAAGAAAAGAAAATGGTTTCATTCATCCTAAATAGTGAGAAATGCAATGGATCCCTTTCAGTAATCTAGGTAAAATGTTTCAAACATGTCCCCCTCCATATACATCCTCTGTTGTGAAAACCCATCTGTGAATATGTGTTTTATTACTAATATGTACATAATGAATATGCTATTTTTTTCCCATTGGACATTGAAAAATAAATGATTTGGAAAACAAAACTGGCAGCATCAGTTAGTGTTGGAGGATTTCATTAAGAAATATCAATGTGTGCAAATTTAAACGTGTTTCTAGAAGGGAACGGGATTTTTTCGTCATAACAAGAAAAATACGCTCACGCACCAACTTGTCACCATCAGGTTGTTTCAAAAGAAGAATAATCAATATTTCAATTCAACGTTGTGTCACATTAATCTTTTAGCTTGGGAATTATGCCCCATAATAAGTTCACATAACAAGTTCTTTCCATGACTCATCCTGATTTTTCTACATGCAATAAAACACTGAATTTGGGAACATGTTATGTTACCAGCTTGGTTGTTCATCTTAAAGGATTTCTGTTAGTAATAGTTTCAATTTTCTTCACATCTATTAACATGAGGTACCATGACATTGTGAAAGTTGTGTAAATATGAGCGAAGGTAAGCTTTCTAAAGCCCTGGTGTGCTGAATCCAGACGGGTTAAAGAGGACATGTCAGGGAAGTAGGGCAGGAGTAAACCAGAGGGCACGTAGGAGGATGTTTACATTACTTTTCTCTGAATTGTCGCGACGAATGGGATCATTGGCTCATAAAGGGGAAGAGCTTGGAGCGGTAGTCAAGAAGAATCACGACTATCAGGACTGATTCACCAAAGGTGCAGCACTGCAGCAGGAACTTATTCAAGATTCCACTGCAACTTTACTGTGGCCTGTCCAGCCATCATTATTATTTTACTCCTCAATGCAAATAATTAAAGCAGGTCTACTGCATTCGACTTTGAGTTCCAGACACAGAAAAAAAACTTTCTCTCGACAGAGAAACAAAGCCTGTGATGGCAGCCGTCATGGCTGTTTTCAATAGGGGCTCTTGGACACTTTTTGTATGGTACCATTATTGTATACATGTCTATTTTTTGTATTAAGATTTCATTTGATCACTATTTGATCACTATTCCCCACGTTCATTTTTATATTACGTATTTATTACATTGTGTTGACTAGAAATACAACTGCCAGTGAAGAATTCTCTGTATGTGTAGTGGCAAACAAAGCTGACTTACGCTTTATATTATATTTATATAGCATTTTTAAAAGCTTTTTCAAATACGTTTAGTCTTTGTCTGGTTCCCAATAATTTTTTTTTGTAGTTGTTTTACATTTTAATTTATTCTCTGGCCAGGTGTGCCCCTGCACTTTGCCTATAATGAGCTGGGTATAAATATTATGTGTATTTATATATATATATATATATATATATATATATATATATATATATATATATATATATATATATATATATATATATATATACATACAGTGCATATACATACAGTGCATATATATACTTACACATTCAGTTTAGTTTCAAAAGGTATTGCAGGAACCTTCCGAGAATACATCAATGACTCAGAGATAAGCAGTGATTAAATGACATGCCAATGTCAGCTCAAATTTACCAAACCCCAACCGTTCTGCCGTCCTACCACTATGATCAACAAATGCAGACACATTAATCCTGTAGTTTGCCTAACAGGATGTTGTGAGTCAGTCTTTGTAATAGATCCACAGCTTGAAGGATTCCTACAGCAAAGAGACAAAGAATGATTGATTTTCACTTCTTGCTAAATGGATCCTGCTGTGTTTAAACCTCTTCCACACTGTTTTACTTGGTCTGTGGTGTTATCAGCATGCCTTGGCAGCTCTCAACTTCTCCTGTTTATATTTGTGAGCCACAGGGCTGTGATGAATATTTGAAATAGGTGATCAAGCTAGCATCTTTACACCTGAGAAATCACCATTAATATTGACATAGCACCCGGGATAGAAGTCCAAAGTTATATCAGCTGGGTTTTGTTGTTAGCAGGGACCAACACTACAACTCAACAACACTTTCTTAAAGTAAGCAAGTATTTCTTCCAATAAAATTGGTTGTGATGTTTTTGTCCTACATCAGGTACAATTATTCAAACATATATGTATAATTAGGGGCATGATATTTTGAATGACAACAGGCATTGCTAGTGCCTACCTGCTATCAATGTTGCTACTCAGTGCTTATTACTGTCTTGACTTCAAAGCTGTAAATAAAGACCTAACAGACAAAAGTCTTTCATATTTGACAGAGAGTACATGTTTTTGTGCTGTGAGTTGGTCCAGAAGGGTCAGAGGACAAAGCTTAGCTAAGCAACAGGCTAATCAAGCATCCGCTAAATAGACCGGCCATTTCTGATGTCGCCACCAAAATGGCATTTGGAACATGAAGCCCCACAGCTACTCCAGCTGAAGGAAGTGGGAGCAGCCCCCCAGTCTCGCGCTCAGAAGGTGTGCCGATTTTTTCCAGTGGCCAGTCGCGGTACTGCAACAAAAAATCCCATGGGGCCCAGAAAGCTTTTTTCCCATAGACCGCAATAGTAAAAGAGAAGCCTCTAAAACTGTTCACAGGACACCTCCAGCTGTAATCACCGGCAATTACTAATCTTTGTATTCTATATTTTTAAGTCATGGACTTTATATCCGTCAAAAATGTTTTATAACGGCCAGAAAAGTCAAAGAAAAGTCTCTTTCTGGGCGTGACGTCACGGCCGTGTCGGGGCCATTGATGTGCCCCAGAGCATCATGGGAGGTGACTCAACTGCGCATGCTCTATGGGCCCGTGTATCAGGAAGTCAGAAATTTTTTCGGCACATGCGCTGGCTGAGCAGAATGCATTGAAATGAATGGGCGGCCATTTTTGGCACTACATCCATGAGTGGGAGCCACAGTAGATCATTTCAGGACCCTCCCACGTATGAGTCTACTGCAGCCTGTCGTCAAATCAGCCGCAGAGGCTCCAAGAGCGGCTGAGGCTGATTGACGGGGTTCCTAGAGTTCTGCTGATCTTTGTTTCAGCTCCGTAATGTACATCATAGTTTAGCTTAAGCTAAGCCAGCCAAGATAAATGAGCTTACTGCTACAGAAATAAGGCGGGCAATGCTCCAGTCATCTTCCAACCCTGCTTGATCAAAGCGTGTGATGGACATTTCAGTAACACCTCAGAAAATCTGGTCAAGTTTTTTCTTATTTCTTGTAACTGGTACGTTTCTAAAGATAACACACGACTGACAGCTTGAAAAAAAGCTAAACATAGTCTCAAGTTCAAAAGCCCATTAAAAGGGTACCCCAAGTGGTAAACAGGTCTTAAATGGAAATTCACTTTCATTTTATCTTCACATTTTTTCCACACATATGGGAGCATGTTGGCATAAAATTGTCACATGACGTGGTTTACAATAAATGTCTTTGCAGATAAATCCACATCTATGGGATAAGGAAATACCAATACATTTTGTTCTATTATCTTTAAACAGTTATTAGAGCTATGGACACAAATGAGGTCAGCTGATGCAAAGATATCCAGCTTTTCTTCATTGAATACATTTGTGACACAGATGGCTAACCACGTTTGAGCTCCAGATGCTGGAATGAACTCTGATCAGCCACAACATTTAAACCACTGGCCCTAAGGCACTGACCCAGCCTCCAGAACTAACCACATCCCGATGTTGTGGAGGATGGGTGATCTTCCATCCCCCATTAACTTGTGCTTATCCAGGTATGGGTAGAGGGGACACCAGACTAAGCAGAGAGGCTCAGACCTGCATCTCACCCTCTCCAGCTCTTACTGGAGGATATCAAGGAGTCCCCCGCCCACCTGGGTGATATAATCTCTTCACTGTGACCTGGATCTGCCTGGATCTGACCAAAACACCTCCTAGCCCAAAGAGAGATAGAAGCAAAAGCCAAATACCTGAACCATCTCAGTTGGTTCTTCTTGATGTGGAGGAGCAGCTCCACTCAGTGCTTTCCAGATAACTAAATGCCTCCCCCCATGTGTAAGGGGAAGCCCGGGAAGCCTGTGGAGTGGGTGATCCAATACAGTATTAAGTAAAACAAGATTTCAAAGGTGCTGTCACTGTTCTGCCTGGTCTGTATAAAGAAACAGACTCCCAAACAGTCTGCTGATCTATATTAGCAGGATGTCAGAAAACGTCAGTGCTGTTATATGATTAATCACAGAAAACTTGAGGACTGCCCAACATTGTGAAATGTAACTTTAAAAATGCATATTTCAATATAGCATTAAGTTCCGTGGGAAACTATGCCGAAACTGGGTTATGTCACTCTTGAGTGAAAATTAAATCTTTTTCTGCTGAGCTCCAACTGTGAAATCACATAATTAAAATCTCATGCCCTCATTAGTTATCACTCATGTGATGATTGAGGAAAATTACATTTAAACTATGTGTCAGCATAAGGTCATAAAAATTGTCAGAGTTAATTTATGGCCCAAACGCATAATAGAAACATGAAAACAATGTACTGCTGCAACCACATCGTGCTTGTGTGATTGAGACAGCTAAGTTTTTGGTCATTTGGAAAGAGCTGACGAGCTTTCGAACAAAGAAAAGTCCTCATCCGTCCAATTCACACAGTCATTGAGTAGACTTTGTATCGTCCAGATTAGTGATTCACATGCTTGTCTTTTGGGCTTTCCCCTTATTAAATTAAAAAAGTGTACACATCAGGGTTGGATTTTGTCCAAATTAGTCTCAGAGCCAAAGTGGTGCATTAACAAACCAGCCAGCATTTCCACCAAAAAGCACCAACCAGTAGCGTGGCTAAAAACACTTGTACAACATGACAGCACAATTCATAACAATTACATAGTTAAGCTGAGTTCAACCTCTGAATTTCCAAAGAGTAAGGAAATCTGATTGTCTTTGGGTTTTAGAAAATGGGACATGTGCACCACAGACAGGGTGGATCAAAGATGGCCGCTGATGGCCTTAAAGCCTCAAAGAAAAAAAAAAAGGCAAATTGATTTATGATGGTGGACTTTCTGTTTCAACCCTTCACAGCTGACTGAATTACATACAAACATTCAGTCTTGCGTGGACAGATTGCCTGTGTTGCTTATAAAGCTTAGCTGGAACATCTTTCAATATTTATTTGGCTTGTGGGGCAAATTCAGAGCAGCTGTTTCTCATGCTGCTCTGGGCCCAATGTATGTCCCAGGAGCTGCAAAGAGGCCAGCTTCAATTCCATCTATTCTCTTGTGGTTTGACACTTCACATGCTTTCTGTTATGAGAGATGTCCTTTGATGGTGAAGGTGTCCCTCAAACATTAACCTGTTTCTGATTTTACGCTGTCTTTTAGCTATTTACTTTCCCATTTTTGACGGATGGGTGCTCATTCCAAACTTATGCAGGATGATGTTTGTGCATTATAGTCTTTCAGAGTTTTATTCTAAAATATGAAAATATCACGGTCAACTCTACACTTAAACCAAGGAGGACAGGTTTGCTTTGAGCATTAATTTACATTATAATGAGATCTAACTTTAATTTAAGTCGCAATGATAAACAAAAAAATATTTTCTTCAATCAGTTTTAAACCTTTACAATACTGGAGGAAAAATTAAGTAGACCCATAGACACACTCTGTAAATGGAGACAGTTTGCTGCAATGGCAACTCTTCCTAGAAGGGGTGGTCCAGCCAAGATGACTTAAAAGGCATAAGGCAGCATCGTCAGTGAGGCAAAAAGGAACTCACAAGTAATAGCTTAAAAGCTTGAAGATCTCATAGGGAAAAAAATGTTTTGAGGACTGAATGAACAAAAAGGGAACCATTTTTGGAAGAATGCTTCCCAAGAGTTAAGTATGGTGGAGGTAGGACCACGATTGGGCCTTGATTTGCCGTTTCAGGATGTGGATCTGCCATCATAAACGGGAAAATTTGTTTATAAATTTGCCAACATTTCAAGCTAAATAGTGATATGGGCTATATATCTGGATGGCGGTCCATCAACTTAAGCTTAGTCAAATTGGTGCTACCCACTAAGCTACAATGCTGCCCTGCAGAGTAAACCATGTAGGAAAACATATAATAAGGTAAAATATTAAATATAATTGGATTCAAATTAGAAATTGGAAAAAAAAATAAATTGTCAGGTTGCAGGTGTGGTTGAACTCTGCAGAGATCATCATGAATGCATTAAACTGGTGTTTGTCTCCTGGGAACAACCGTAGTGAGGATGTGACACAGAATTTCTTCAGTAGACAGCATGAATGGAAACTTACATCCAACAGTTCAACCTAGGTGGTAAAGAGTGACTCCTTCACAGCAACGTGTTCAGGATTACATTATCTGTAGTAAAAAGGCACTGCCAGCACTCCAACCCCACTTCTGTCAGCCTATCTGAAGTCTTTCATCCACCTGTATGCCCAAGATGTGTGTAGAGAGAGATGTTGCAGTCCAGAACATGCAGCCTTGTCTTGAAGAACATGAAAATGCCAGCATCTCCTATCAGCGGGATAAGTACATCACAGCTCTCTAATGATGATTCATTGAAAAAAGAATAATTATAGTAATGGTCAAAAGTATTTTATGTTTTGCTTGTTTGTCCTGCTCTACATCCTTGACATTTCTTCATTCACTTATCTGGATTTTATTGATCATTAGCTGCTCATCACCTTGGAGCTCCAAACTGCTGCTACTACATATAGACATAATTCTTGTTGTCTTGGATTATCGCTACAACAAATGTTAAAAAGTGCCAGAGTTAAAGAAAGAAAGAGCTCCTTTAAAAATCTTAAGAAAGACACAATTCAAAAGAGCAACTGCCACTGCCTCCCAGAACATTCCTCAAATGATGATAATGACCCCAATCATCACAGAAAATCTACCACAGAATGGATTCAGTGAATGAAAATCTGGGCTTTGGAGTGACCTTAACCCCACTGAGATGCTGCTGAATGGCTTCAAGATGATCAATAGCAGACAACTTCAGCTGTGTCTAGGCTGAAACAGTTCTGTGCAGATGCTGCAGATCCAGATCTACCAAAGCGTTTGCCTGCAGTCATTTCTGCCAAAGGAGCTTCAACACATTCATGCAGAAAATCTGTTCCAAGGAACTCACATGCTTTTATGCCATTGTATGCCATTGTAAGCCATCTTCTTCTAAACATCAGATGAAATTACAACAGAATTTAGAATTTCTTTGAATACAAATATAATCCCTCAACCTATCCAATCTTCTACACCTGTTTTTTCTTGTTCAGGTTCGCAGGGAGGCTGGAGCCTGTCAAAGCTGTCACCAACATTTCTTTGTATATTCACTGGGTCACACCGACTGATGAAAAGCAGCTCTTTGCACTTTCTTAGCTGCTTTCATGTCATCATTTTTTATTTTTTCCAATTTTATGCAAACAAGTACTTTATGCAAACAAGCTGAATTTCTGATTAAAGCAGCTCTGTGTGCAGATGCACATAGAGTGGGGGTATTGTGAGCTGAATCTGAGCAACCCAAAGCACCCTGTAAAAGATAAGACAGATGAGGTAAGAGTGAACGCATTATGAGTCACACCAGCGATACACATGTTTACTCTGCTTGCTTTCTCATGCAAAGGTCTCTCGTCTGTTTGGCAATGCAGCAGCATCGTTAGTGCCTCTCAGCCATGGCGGCGTTGTCTTCAGCTGTACAAAGAAACGAAAGCAGGGATCCAATGTTGCCTTGTTTGTGGTCTGACACCTGCACTGAGTCAGATAAGGGTCAGAACTCAGGTTTAAGTTATTCAGTTTTCCTCCGAGCACTCCTACATGTGAGCTCTACACACATCTGCTTCCCGGCTTAACTTTAATGATATAATACGGCTCCAATGATGAAAGCATAAATATAATTGCTTGAACGTTAAACGGCCTTTTGAGGGCAAGCCAGTCCTGGTTCTATCTGTGAAACAATAAGCAGACAGGCTGCATTTGGCCTTGAAAATAATGGAAATAAATAATTCCTCGGAGCCACAGAGATGGGGATAAATTACAAATTGGTGGCTGCACATAGATGATTGTGTGTACGTGCGCTATTGGCTCAAAATGAGATAATGCAAGACTGGGGCAAAGTTTGAAATGTCAGTTTAATTGAGCCAAATGATGATGTTAGGAGGTCCAGGCGATGAGGCTATGTATAGCAGCACGGCCATGTGGCAGATATGATAAGAAATAAACACTTAGATAACCTCACGATGCCCTTTTGCCTGGCTGATAGTTGTCTTTTTTAATGTAGCATAATAAGAAGTTGCAATTTATGTTTCGAAATAGCTGTAATTTCAGTTTACAGAAAAGCAGAGCTACATTACTGTCCCTATTCAGACTGGCTCAGGATAGATCATTTAGCATGTAAGCTCAATGGTACAGTGACAAAAGCCTTCAGGCAAATGTTCACCATCCCAGATCATGGGCCTCCCTATTATTAATGCAGCATTCTTAATTTCATGAACGGATGCAGATCTGTCCTCTCTTTGGCTTTCATTATGAAACATCTCCAGTCAGTTCTTTTTTTTCTTTAAACTGCCTTTGATATTTCTGGAGACATCTTACTTGCTTGGGGTGTTGTTGCTCTGCAAAGGGCCAGATATCTCTTTGTCTTTTCTCTATTTCAGCTGACTCTCCTGGTACATAAACACACACACACACACACACACACACACACACACACACACACACACACACACACACACACACACCGACAAAATTAATGAATTATGTTTTACTTTCAAACCAGTGTTGTTCTCGTTCACGAAAACGGAAACGAAATATGTTCGTCAACGCCCATTTTTCCCCGGACGAAAACGAGACCGGACTAGAAAAAAAACACGTGTATAAACAATAACTAGGACTAAATCATTATGCAAGTTCGTTGACTAATAAAAACTAAACGAAAATATAGTTCACAAAATAAATACTCCGCTAAAATCTATGGTCATTTTCGTTCACAAACAAAGACGATACGAAATATATAATTATAATGAACGTATCACTTCCTCCTGTCTCTTTTGCCATAGAGCGCCGCTGTGCGTTCGCAAATGCTCACCGGGACTGTCCGGGAGCACAGTTGTCTATCACTTTGTATTGGCTTTGTGCTCAGGGTGCTATATATCGAACATACCCTTCCCCCACACACTCGCACTCACACATAAACAAACACACCCCCTTTTTGAAGTTACCGCAACAGCGCTGCATGCAGCCGCAGCTGCACACGATCTCAACGCGGACATTTCATTTCATTAAATAAAATAAAACGGTAACATGCTTTGCACGGGGATCGGGAGAAAGAGAAGGGAAGATGTCTGGAAACATTTTAGATACATTGACGTCGAAGATAAAACGGAATGCTTGATTTTAACGGACGGGGAGCAGTGCGGTCATAAGTTGAAGGGAAAGAACACTACAAATCTGAAACGACACATCTCCATTTACCACAAAGAAATCAAGGTAAGCTAAGTTAACATAAAGTATGTTGCTGGTTGTTTACAACATTAAATCAACGTTGTGTTGTTGAGTGTACTGTCAGCTTAATGTTACTACAATAAAACCTACCCGAAAGTAGTCTACTAGTTAGTGTGTGTGTGTGTGTGTGTGTGTGTGTGTGTGTGTGTGTGTGTGTGTGTGTCTGTGTGTGTGTGTCTGTGTGTGTGTGTGTGTGTGTGTGTGTGTGTGTGGTGTGTGTGACCTTATGACATTATGAGCAAAGGCTTTCAAGTGCCACTGTTTTCATTCATTCACATGGTTTTTGTGCAGAAGTTCAAAGCCCCTCTAAAATTATTTTGTATAAATGCACACTACACACACCTGCACAAGAGGTCCATAAACACAAATAAATCCAAACATGGGGCATTTTGAATCACATGAAAGGTGCAGCCATAGAGAGAATCATAACAAACTCCAGCTTTTTGTTGAGTCGTTTACACAGCTGCGACTGCAGCCAAAGTTTATAAAACCTGGCATTTAGAGGGTTAAATCTTTAAAAAATCACGAATATTTGATATCAATACTTAGGTCAGATATTGGTGAAAGAAATGAGCTCAATTAAAGTAGAATATAATATTAATGTATAATATGTTTTAAATAATTGTCAAACTAAAATTAGACTAAATTGTCAGACTAAAACTAGACTAAAATGCAAATAGTTTTTGTTGACTAAAACTAAACAAATAAATTCACGGTTTCATGGACTAAAACAAAGACTAAAATGCTCGACTTTTAGTCGACAAAAATGTGACTAAATAAAAAAAGGATGAGTTCGACTAAATATGACAAAAAATAACAACGGCGATTGAAACAAGACTAAGACTGAAACAAAATTTAAAAATAGCCGACAAGAACAACACTGTTTCAAACGTATATATGATGGTCCTTCTCTGTATAAATGCTGACATGATAGAAGTGTAAATTACATTTCTGCTGAGATGCCCAGATGAGCCCAGAGAGGGTCACGAAACCTTTGGAATAGGTTCACTTTTTTGTTAAAGTTTTAAGTGCTGTTCTTGAATTTAGCTCAGTATCATAATATGGACCATGTAGCTCTACTTTGCCAAAGCTTTTCCAAAGGAATCCCAGTGTGGTTCCATATACTTACCAACTTTAGACTTATACTCTTTCTCATTCAACAATGAGCAATCCAGACTGTTTAAATTGTTAGCTTTTATGTACTAAAGAAGAAATGGAGGGAAAAATTCATTCCAGTCTTCACACATCTCCCAACACATCAGAAATACTCTGCTAATCCTCACACCTGAAAGGTTTAAAGGATAGTGCTTTAGAAAAAAAAAATGGCATTTTGAAATATCATCATCATCATCATCATCATCATCATCATCATCATCATCATCGTCATTATTTCATATCCGTTGTGGCACAACATTGGCCCCATGCCAACTTATTTTGGAATCTGTTGCAGACTTAAATTGCAAAAGTTGACATACCGGTATATCAATAGATAAAAGCTGATGGGTCACCAGATCCAATCGCATCCCGTCATGCACCAAAGTGCTCTTGGGCAGGACACCGGACCCCAAACGACACCTAATACTACAGTCATTGTGCCTATCCGAAGCCTGTATACAACGCCATTGTTGTGTTAGGAAGGGCCTCTGGTGTAAAATCATTACGAAAATCAATACATGGAGTTGATACTGTCAGCAAAGAAATAAATCACATCCATCAATCAATCAATCAATCAATGAATCAATCATTCAATCAATCATTCACTCTTTATTTCTATAGCACTTTTCGCAGACAAAATCACAAAGTGCTTTACAATAAAATACAGGGTAAAATAAAATGAAATTAGTTAAAACACAAAGGCTAAAATGGAGCTCCTCTAGTTTTAACATATGTCCTCGGAATGGATAAAAGGTTCTGGTCTGAGGCAACTTTATGGGTCAATCAAGCCTAGATACAGTACAGATCGCCTAGCGTGAGTGCATCCTTAGTAGCAGGAACAGAAGTGTTGCAACTACTTGACATTACAACTACTTGATATGACCCTTTTGGGATATTACAACTGGTTGGACAAAGATGTGTTTTTTTTTTTCCTTTTGAATAAGAGTGCATTTTGTTTCATTCCCCAAAGGCAAGATTGGGCAAATAAACTTTTTTTCACTTCTTTCAACATTTGCAAAGTAAAAAAAGAACAGTGAAATTCATAGATAAGTTGTGGCTCGAAAGAAAAAATGCTCATGAAGGCAGATCTTTTTAAATGATCTTTTTTTTTCTTTCAGGAGGTGATTTAAGTTGTCTGACTTGACTGCATTTCACAATCTGACTCCCCTCTCCCGTCTGCCGTCATCACTGAAACCCTTGGTGTAGAAATGGTTGTTCTTATGTAACTCTACTGTTAGCCAATGATTGAGGATCAGAAAGTCAGTCCTCCCATAATTTCATTCAGCGAATTCAATATAAAGCTCTACACAAACACAAAATAGCATTTTTTTATGCCACTGTCAGGTAATATTTTGTAAACCTTAAATCACCCTCAAAAGCCTCCTGTACCCTCAAAAGCACCAGCATACTAAAGAAACCATTGATTGTTGTCCCTGAGCACAGTTACTCAGCAACACCTCTTTATCCTGACATTGCCAACCCCCCACCCCCCGCGTGAACTCTACCACTGTTATCTCCTCACAGCAGGGGGTCGCTTGAGGTGGACTGAGGAGAAAAAAGGAAAAAGATATCATCTGAAAATTAGCAAACTTCAACCAGAGTATTTTCACTGCCCTTTGGGTCCTTTTGTCTCCATGCCAAAGCTTATTTTCTTTTGGAAAAGCCAGCGTTATCTTCAGGAGCCCCTGCCTTTCCAGACACAATGCAGCAATAAGCATGTAAACGAGACATTTAGCTTTGTTGTAAAGGGGTTAGGACACAAAAACTGAAACCATACTGTTTGCATTTTTATCAATTACTGTTATTTTACATTTACTATTAGAGGTCAAATATGATGTAATTGTGATCAATAAAATATTGATCAAGCAATATCATGTAATCTTTTTGCTTTGGCACAGGAATCTTGCGCTCTCTTGGTTGGTTAAATTGTATCAAAATCGTCTATATTGTGCGCTCCGTGAGCATAATATTAGGCTTTTACCTTCCACCGCTCCCTGTCACTCTGCTGTTATTGGAGGATGTTTTTATTTAAACCAAATCCAACAAAGGGCTGATCCCTCATAGGGATTGATGCACGGCTCAAGTGCCAACATTCTAACTTTCATGTTGGCAGTACCGTATTTCAGTTCCTTGACTGACCACTAGAGGCTCATCTAAAAGTGAGTCAATCTCCACTGAACGCTATGGTAAAATGTCCATCTTTGCAGATGCAATAATCATATTTACAACCTGATTTATAAAGACAGTCTTGGTCTCCAGCCTTATATTTTTTCTGTATTTTTTTTTGTATTGCATGTGGTACAATTATACAGCATTAAGCAACACATTTAAGTGTAATTTAGTCCATGGTCCTTTACCCCTTTAGCTACTTTGGTAACTTATTTGGCATACGGGCGCTCTTTAAAGGGGACCTATTATGAAAAACACGTTTTTTCTTGTTTTAACATATATAAAGTGGTCTCCCCTCACCCTGCCAGCACAGGGGAGACAAAATACCATGAAATTCTGCAGGGTCTGCTCCCCCCCCTGACTGAGTCTTCCAGTGTCACATGACCTTTTTTTGAGCCATTCTGAATCTGCGCCTATGGTGACGTCACCTCAGGCGCAGAGGTTCGGCCTCCGCTGCTGAAACCACGCCCACAACCAGCTCTCTCCGCAGGCTGGAGCGGTGCTTCCTTCAGCCAGTTGGACGCGGGTCCGCGGCGCCGCGGATCCGGGTTAAATCATCCAGGTTCCCGGGTGGTTTGGGAGCTGGGTCCTCGGGGGTCCGTCCCAGGTCGGACCAGCTTCACCCTCCGAGATTTTTAGCCAAATCTGTCGGTTTGATCCCCGGTAACGGGCGATGCGCAGAGGATGCGCTCCGGAGCCGATCTGTGCGCCCGCCGTGGGGTTGCAGCGCCCGTCGCGCAGCATCCGCCAGGCAGATCCGGCTGAAATTCTGCTGGTCGGTCCCCGGGAGTCCCTGCTACCAGTCCAGGCGGGTTCCTACGGTCCCGGCCGGTCGGAACCGGTCAGATTCCCTGGTTAAAGCCGCAGTGATGCGCGCTGCTCCAGCCTACTTCCTCGTTCCCAAAGCGCGGTCCGTCCGACTAAATTGTCCAGGTTCCCAGCCGCTTTGGGAGCAGGGATTTCTGGGGTACGTCCCAGGCTTGATCAGCTTCACCCTCCAAGATTTTCAGCAAAATCTGTCGGTTTGATCACCGGTAACGGGCGATGCGCCAGCGTTCAGCATCCGCCGGGCAGATCCGGCTTAAATAGTGCATAAATGTTATTTATATACAACTCATATTTTATTTTTTTAACAATAAAGTTGCCATTTGTGAAAATTCAGTGTTGTGATAATTTACAGGCTCGGGCTGCTCTGGCGGAGCGAGGTTTATTCTCCTCCCCTGCTACACGTCATTCAGGGAGCCAATCAGCACAGAGCCTCTTTATCATACCCCCCCCTTCCCTTAGAATGAAGCACAGAAAAAGGGGTTACAAGCGGTAAAACTAGTGACAGGGCCCACAGGCTGGATTTCTGATGTATGTAGAAAAAACAAGCTTTAGATTGTTTTTAAGACATTCAAGGCCTGTTTAAAATATACATTAAATGCCATAATATGTTTAAGTTGATGTGTCATTCAGTAGCCAATGAGGTACCAGATCCCGACCCCCACAATGTCAATTTGTTCTGGATACAATTTGTGTTGTTATAGATTGTATATAAATAAAATAAAATGTAATTGAATAAATGAATGCCTCTTCTAAAATAATGCAATGCTTGACATAATTTGAATCACTCGTTTACATGCACTAACAGAAAGTTGAATTGCCTTAATCCGACCGATATCGAAATTTTAAAAACCATGTACATGTATACACCTTAGCTGGGATGTAGTCGAACCGAACTGAAGTTCTTGTTCGTGATTGTTTACTAATGTCACCGGAAGAATGCCGACCCAAAAGTGTGTGTGGTGCCACCTAGCATAGCGGAGTCGAACGCACCTCATTAATCGATTGTCTTCTCGGTCATGTATTCTCAGATTTATCTTAAACTCCAGTTTAATCCTTAGCTGGATTGTTGCAAATAGCTTGATTTAGATGTGCATGTAACCGCACTGAGTGTGTTGCTGTTTTTTTGTTTTTCCGAGTACTCGGAGACCATCCATCAATGCAGCAGCACATCCACTGAAATTAGTGCAAAACCCATTCCTTGAAAAAGGAAAGCCCTAAAACTCATTCCACAACCGCTCCTTTAGTCTCTTTACACAGACGTAGTTTTTATTCCAGCTTTGGACCAGGCAGCAATATGTCATTCACTACAAGATTAATCATTGTTTTTATTGACCAAGTTGATGGGAAAAAATACTTTTAAGAATGTTAAAGTTTTAAATCATGAGGTAGTGTAATTGTAAAACAGCACAATGACGTAACGTCCCTTTTGAACTTCCTTCAAACCTAATTCTGACTTTTCAATTCTGGCTAGTGCTCTGTGTAGGACTTTTGGGGTTGTGTGGGTGTCTGACAGGTCTGTGTAAACACCACCAGACCACTACTTTGATGCTTCTGTCACTGGAGAGATTTCCACCCAGATTATTTCTGCTGGCCAGACTGTCTCTCTGCAGTATCAGCTACATAACTTATAGCAGTGACCAATATGTGGTACTGATGCCTAAGTGGGTTTTATGTTTGGCTGATTTTGCCTCAAGATGAGGGCTTTTATGTTTATGTTTATTGATCTCATCCTGTTTCATCCTGAGGGGCTGATTGTGCAGCTGCATCTAATGAGGTAGCTTGTTGTTCTGCCATGTCCTAATGATGCAGCAATGATCTGAAGATGTTAATGTTGACATAAAAGCTATTAGCCTTGTGCTGTTGTTGCTTTAATGCAGCAGAAAATTATTAAAATTTGCAGTTTAATCATACTCAGTTCTTGTAAATGATTTAGAAGCACGCTTTTTTTCCAAATTAAGGGTTAGGTGTCTATTAAATTCTGATTGTGTTGTATAAGGGGTTGTTAAACTTTGTGAACCATCTTTTTTGCATCTTTTTTTGTTTATGGGGTGTTTATTTTTGTTGCACTATAATGCATACAGAGATGGGTTTTTTTTTTGTTATTCTCTTGGCACCATTTTTAACGTAATAGCATGCCAGATTACTGTACATGAACCTTCACAAAGCCCAAGTGTTTGTGTCAAATTGTTCTTAGGACGTCAAATAAAGTTGCACATTACATCATGAGGGCTCTTGCCCGCGGAGCAGATACCTAGCAGGGCAAAATAGTGGGTAACCAGGACCCGGGCGAAGAGGAGGATTGATCGTGGCCAGGCTAGATTTTCAAGGGCAATGGCTGCTGAACGACAAAAAGAGGCCCGGGCAGCAAGAAGCGCTGCCCTATTGCACCAAAACCAACCCGTATATACTGAAAACCACAATCCAGAATACATAACCAAGAAATAAAACTCTGTAAAAGAAAGTTCCTTTTCATGTTACTGTATGTTTTCTAGGTTGGTTAATCACTGCTGTCTCTTTTTAGCCTCAGTCACGCTTTTATTTCAGCCACTTTGAGACCTAAAAAGATTTTCACTCAAGAAGCCAGCCCTGGGAGAGGCGGGACACACTGCCATATGGCTACTGAATAACACATAATTTTACAAAGTGCCAGTATGCCAAATAACTTGCCAATAAATTGGCACAGTGATCCTGTATTTCTGCTGGATAGAGTTTCAACACTTCATTTGTTTCCAGTTCAAGGCCGTTTTAGCATGGGGTCTACATTGAGGAAATGAATGAATGCATTGTTAACAGTTTGTTATTGTGGTTATGGATTCTTCATTTTGTTTGTTTGATTATGGTTTTTGGTTCTCGGAGGTCGGATTTTGATTATGGTGAATATGCGTTGTATTGTGGCCAAACAACCCTGTCACCTCAGAAAGCCTGACAGCAGTCTTGGTGTGATCTGGACACACCTGCCATCCATGTCAAGAACTTATTGTAATGGCACTGGAATGCAATGGATTTTTTTATATTAGAATTTGTTACCGAGTGCTTACCCACGATGAACAGGTTCTTCGCACAGCAGCATTAGCAGTGTGGTAGCTGATTGTCGTGTGTTCACATACCATCATAGTTAAAGGAATATTCCAGAGTTATAACAATCCTAGGTCTATTGTTAGATGGCAAGAGGTATTACATTTTGTTAGGGACTTTGTTAGGGAAATTTAATTAAGGAGTGGATAGGGCCCCTACAAATGAAATGGGGTAACTTTTACTTTGTGACTGTACATAAAGGGCCCGATTTACTGAGATCCTAAATAAAGAGTACTAAATTGCGTGTGCACTGAAAAAGTTTGCGCGTGCTGTTGTTGCGTGGTTTGCGGGTGATCAACTAAGATTGCGTGCGCAATTAATAACAGGTGCAAACCTCAGTATTTAAATGAGGTGTTGCGTGTCTTACGGTTTGCGAGCGCAAACTTTGCGCCATGGATAGTCTGGATGGAAAGCACAGTCACAAGTCACAAGCGCAAAATTAAATTTGACGAGTTGGAGTTAGAGATATTAGTGGAAGAGGCAAATTGTTGTGCCGTATTCAGCACCCCTGCCGTGAAAAGCACCCCCTCGTGTATTCAATGATAAGTAGACCAAGAAAAAAAACAACACACTGACACTTCAATATATTTATATATACACACTCATACAACCACATACTTAGGAGTTTATATTATATATATTTACAAATATTATGGAAAACAACACAGTAAGCAGGCTTGTAACGCCCGCCAATGTAATAAACCACAAACGTAATAAAAATATGCAGTTTTTAATGTAATAATCCTGCAAATGTAATACATTTCCCACAAACGTAATAGTCGCTGCCTACTACAAACGTAACACGCGATTTCCCACAAATGTAATAACTATTACGTTTGCTTAGTTTGTTTTGGTTTAATCAATTTGTGCAAATGGAGGAGGAGGAGATACCTCATCTCATCATGCGCTTCGGGTTTGCGCGATTCGGGTTTAGGAGCGCACCTTCCATGAGAGAGACGCAACAACTGTTTGTCTGTTTTGGAGGTGGCAAAGACAAAGAATAGATATTTCCTCACAAAGACTGTTACACTGGATATTTGCGAGTACATTACCCAGACCTATGGTGTGCCCAATTTCAGAGCGCACAGAGCGCACAGAGCGCACAGAGCGCACAGAGCAGAGAGCGCTTTGCCACCTCGGTGGCAAAGCTCTATTCTGGGGTGCCAATGACGTGATCCGTAGTTTGCATTATTCGTTTTGGAATACTCAATTTAGATATATACTGCATGGGATTTGGACTCAGAATAATGGCTGTACACAAGTATTTACAGCTGATAATGAATCACTGTGAATACATCAATGTCAGTTACGTGTATTGAATGGATGGATGACAACTAAAAGCGTAATCAGACAAGCTTTTCAGTGTTATTTTGGACATAGACTAACATGACAGCTCGGACATCATTTTTAATCATCTCTACAGTCTTGATGCTCCGGTCAGCTCGAGACAATTGTCTCCAGCTGACCGTGGCATGCCGTGGCAATTATAGCCATTATTCTGAGTCCAAATCCCATGCAGTATATATCTAAATTGAGTATTCCAAAACGAATAATGCAAACTAGTAGATCACGTCATTGGCGCACAATAAGAAACACTTTTTTCTCCATGAAAACACGTGATTTATTTATTATCACATAATGCTGTGCAGATTAGCACCTTCCTTTCGAACGTATTAAATACAGACGCAATCACAATCCCCGCAAAAACTTTCAGGCTTGGTAAATCTCATTGCGCGTGGTAAATGGACCAATTTGCATTTTCCCCTCCCAGTATTTAGCGCGTTCTGCCGGGTACGCCCCATATTGATTATTCATCAGGGCAAAAGTACTAAATGAATAGCGTGTGTTATTTTGCGCACGCTATTCTTTGCGCGCTGTTAGTAGATCAGCTTGCACCTTGGTTTGCAGGTGCTGTCAAGTTTGCACACGTTTTTACACACGCAAACCTTTAGTAAATCAGGCCCAAAGCGTATTAAAAGGACTGAATGTACATTATCTTAAGTCCATACAAAGTGACCACCAAATGTCATGCAAACTACTGACAACAGATGCAAAATGGCAAGAGTTCATGGCCTCTGCTCTGCACAGAACTGAATCGGTAGAAGCTGAGGCCATGAACTCTTTGGGTGACAATGGTAATTGATTTCTATGGAAACAGAGGTTGTCGTACAAACAATACTTTTTTCAACCCTTTCTATGCAATTGCAGAGTTAAAATTACCTGAGTGTGTTTGCGGGGACTCTATACTGCTGTCACTTAAGTGGAATTACATTTTTGATGTTTGTCAGAGGCTTGAAATAGCATTTTGGTTCCATCAGGTCAATTATTTTTAGTCCTGAAAACATGTTTTCCAACATAAAATTGTTTAAATTCACATTGTTTTGGCCTTTAATGAAATTTTACACACTAACCATTTAATAGTAGACTAAGGGCTGATTTAACACCCGAATGGCCCTTCAGATGAAATCCGCACTTCACAGTATGATACTGTATGATACAATCTGAACTTCGACAGTAGGTCAGATTGCAGATGTTTGGCAGGCTGTCTTTGTCTTGTCATCATTCAATTTAAATTGTTGTCACAAAGATAAGGTATTTGTCATGTTGTCATCCTTTTAACAGACGTAATTCTAATTGAGAAAAAAAAACAACAAAATGTTAAAATAAAAATGTTAAATCATATATTTGGACCAGGCCGACATCTACGTCCACCATTAAATTCAACATGAATTTAGGATTTTTTTATATAACACTACAAGGTGTCACTCTCAACATTTCTGTGTTCTATTGGGAAGAAAAATATGTGCTTAGCAATATTTTTCAGAATGGAATTGTACATTGCAGGAAAATTGTAAAAAAAAAAGAAAAGAAAACAATTGATGGTCAGATTTACCTTTGAATTCCTCTTCAATCAAATCTGAATCCTTTCTCCTTCAGTTTGCAATTCTTCTTGGATTCTCTGTTGTGATGCTTTCATTATTTACATTGAGCAGGCCACTATTAGCCTGCAGTGAGTTATTTCCTGTGCAACTAAAACGTCTCAAAGGAAAACGCTTGATAAGGGTTCAGCTAACACATTCGAGCAGGTCATTGGTTGTCCTGGTAACGTGTGATTCGAGGTAGAGCCCCAGTCCTTTTGACCATCACAGTTTGAGTTGCTGACATTTAATTTTATACCATTTCCACTCTATTTTTAGAAGATCGTTTACAATCATCTTTATGTCTAAAATCTGATATATTTAGCACTCGAACTATCAAAGGTATTGAAGTTCTACAGTGAACTAGTGTCTATTTTACAGTAGAACACATTATTTTTTAGCTGATGAAATGCTTCAAATGCTGCAAAAAGTGCCCCTCTTATTGTACATAGTAGTTTGTTTTTTCTGTATTTCATGCATAAGGATTACTGTTATTTATGATGTTTCTCATAAGAGTAATGCTCTTTCCTTGCAATGCACGCGCATGCATTTCTTTCTGTTTTCTGTTAAGTTTTCTGGTGGAACATCTGGATTTCATTTCACGAGGCTTGGTTTGGAAGGGTGGACCTTGTGCCCTTTCTGAAGAGACTGAAAATGAATTGCAAATTCTCTGATGAAAGATCAAATACTTGACAGATGTGTTTTCTGAACTGCATCAGTTTGTGATACAGCACTGTTGCATGTTTCACTTTTGGAATCATCAATCTATCAATCCAACTTCAGCAGTGTCATGTTATTGGTACATTAGAACCTGATGACTATAACAGGAAATACCTTAAAACGTTTGACACGCATTCAGTTCCTGAGGTCTTTGGGTCAGATCTTTGTGTATTTCTAAAAGAACAGTGAAACAAAAACTTAAAGCTGCAGGCGGGACCATTTAAAGCTCAAAATGTAAAAAAAAAAAAAAAAAACAGCCATATGAATGTAAGAATATCAACTATTTTGATGCCGTGTTAAACATAGATCCAAAGCAAGCGATGAATGAGATACGGAAAATTGTGTGACGCGGAACAGATATGGCTCTGGAAGTCTTGTAAAACCACTTTTTCACACAAGAGATGCTACTTTAAAGTATTATTATGTTCAGTTTATGAGGATTTTCTTCAAATTAAGAATATTAAGTACAGCCTTGTTAGGGCCCGAGCACCTTCAGTGCGAAGGCCCTATTGTATCTGTAGGAATTTTTCTTTCTTTTTTCTTCTGACGAAAGGAGGGCCTTTTTTCCCCCTAAACGTGCCCAAAAAGTCACCAAATTTTGCATGCAAGTCAGGCCTGGCGAAAAATTTGATATTTAATGGTTTACATTAATGGGCGTGGCAAAATGGCTCAACAGCGCCCCCTGGAAAACTTTGTGCCTCAAGCCCCACAATACGGTTTGACGTACATGCACAAAAATCGCTACACACCTGTATCAGTACACAACTTAAAGAAAAGTCTCTTGGCGACATGGCCGAAACCGAACAGGAAGTCAGCCATTTTGAATTAATCGTGTCACTTTGGCGCAATTTATGCCATTCCTTCGGCAGTTAATACGGCCCGAACCGTAACGTGCACCCAGGTGTGTTATACATCAAAACGTGCGTCTCCATCCTGCGACTATGCGCATTACTTTTCTCTTTCAAAAGCGTTACCCTGGCGACGCTAGACGCCAAAAAGCGCGCCCACCCGTCATCTGGTTGGTTCAGACAGAAAAAACTTTGCGCCTCAAGCCCCATAATACGGTTTGACGTACATGAACAAATCGGTACACACCTGTATCATGTCTTTACTTAAAGAAAAGTCTCTTGGCGCCATGGCCGAAACCGAACAGGAAGTCGGCCATTTTGAACATTCTGGATTAATCGCGTAATTTTGGAGCAATATGAGCCATTCTTTCGAGAATTAATACGGCCCGAACCGTAACATGCACCCAGGTGTGTTATACATCAAAATGTGCGTCTCCATCCTGCGACTACGCGCATTACTTTTCTCTTTCAAAAGTGTTACCGTGGCGACGCTAAACGCCAACAAGCGCACCCCCCCTTCATCTGATTGGTCCATATTTGATAGTTCCCCAAAAGTCACCAAATTTTGCATGCAAGGCAGGCCTGGCGATAAATTTGATATTTCATGGTTTGTATTAATGGGCGTGGAAAAATGGCTCAACAGCGCCCCCCGGAAAACTTTGTGCCTCAAGCCCCACAATACGGTTTGACGTACATGCACGAAAATCGGTACACACCTGTATCATGTCGCAACTTAAAGAAAAGTCTCTTGGCGCCATGGCCAAAACCGAACAGGAAGTCGGCCATTTTGAATTAATTGTGTAATTTTGGTGCAATTTATGCCATTCTTTCGGCAATTAATACGGCCCGAACCGTAACGTGCACCCAGGTGTGTTATACATCAAAATGTGCGTCTTCATCTTGCGACTACGCGCATTACTTTTCTCTTTCAAAAGTGTTACCGTGGCGACGCTAGACGCCAAAAAGCGTGCCCCCCTTCATCTGATTGGTCCATATTTGATAGTTCTCCAAAAGTCACCAAATTTTGCACGCAAGCCAGGCCTGGCGATAAATTTGATATTTCATGGTTTGCATTAATGGGCGTGGCCTAACGGCTCAACAGCGCCCCCTAGAATAATTTTCTCTGCCATAACTTTTGAAAGGTTTGACATAAAGAGTCGTGGGTGGTGTCATGGGACTCGGTATTGAGTCCTTGACCATAATTGGTGAAAATTAGCCCCGCCCCTTCTTCAGATTGGTTGTCCCGATTTTCTGCTATAACTTTTGAATGGTTTGACATAGAGAGTCGTGGGTGGTGTCATCAGATTCTGTATGGAGTCCTTGACCTTCATTGGCCTGAATTAGCCCCGCCCCTTCTTCTGATTGGTTGTCCCTTTTTTCTGCTATATCTTTTGAATGGTTTGACATAGGAAGTCGTGGGTGGTGTCATTTCTGATATGCTTATGGGGGTGGTGGCCGTGAGTGCGAGGGCCCGTTCATCGCTGCTTGCAGCTTTAATTTCTACTTGACTTTCATCAGGGCATATTGAATGTGAAACATGCCTCGTGCTCAATACATACATAGGCTATACTGTAATAGATCTTGACACTAATGCTAACAATGCTAATGATGCTAACAACAACTCGTAGCTGCAATTAAAGAGAAACGTATTTTCTATTTTCTATCAAGCTGCCTGTAGTCTATACAACTTAACTTTAGAGTGAAACAACGGAAATAAGTTTGATTTTGAAAAGCCTGCTAGTTAGAATTGAATGTTAGCATAGCAGGCATTTTCTGCCTGAAATCCGTCACATAAGATGTTTTTTGTCAGACATGAGGCAAAAAATAATTGCTCTGAAATCATCTACATTACCAACTAGATATCTTTGGTCTAACGGATGTATCACAGTGCACAGCAGCAAATGGAGAATCATACCGGTCGAACTTCAAGGCTGATACAGAGTCCGAAAGAACAGAGACATTTGTTTTGTTTTTTTCTTGAGGTAGCAAAAAAAAAGAACAATGTTCATTCTGGTCAGGACATTTCATACATGACAACAAAAGTCAAGTGCAAAACTCCTGGAAGTCCTCACAGGAACCTACCAATGCAGCACCTTTGTGCAGCTCACATACAGGGTTGCCAGATCATGCGAGAAAAATAATCGAAAGTCACATGAGTGATGAAAACACTCATGTGGTGAGATCATGAGGTTATATATTATGAAAAGAGTATGGATCAATATGAAGTTTCAAACACTACTGCAAGAGTTAAGATGAGTGAATGAAACAGATCGGGGAGGGGCTGGGTAAGTGAGAGTAATTTCTTGCCCAATTTGGCATTTGACATATCATTAACTTAGAGATAAACCGTATTTATTGTCATGCTGTATTTAAAAGTATATGTGGTGTGTATAGTGTGTGTACAGTAAATGCAGTCCAGTTTGGGAAATTGAAATGCATCTACGAATGAGTCAACAGGCCCTGCAGTGAGATATCTGCACCAGCAAAAAAGCGGGAATGGCGTTTCTGCTTCACTTCATTTCTGACCAATCACAGAACAGTTCTCAAACAGCACACAAGAAAATGTTCTTATGATGATGTGTTGATGTGTCTGAAACAAGCTGCGAGAACTCCCAAACCAGAGCTTCGGGAACAAAATGACGTAATTTTGTTCCTGCCACTTTGCGATCAAGAACAAATTTCTCTGTTCTCTGTATGTATCAGCCTTTAGAGTGGCCATGGGTGGAAACAGTGAATAGTAACCAGCACCTTCTCCCCTCTGGAATCAATAAAAAAGAAGAAGAGGAGGCAAAATGAACAATAGCGTTGCTTTTCCCCTGATGGAAACAACTTTTAGCACGGAAAGAAAGAAATATGATGGAGAACTGGGAAGGATTTTTCTTGTAAGTCAAGCTATTGTTGACAATGAATGGCAGTATTTACACTGAACTCATAATGGAAATTGTTGCACAACTGTGTCACTATACTGTATTTTTACATTTGCTTTAGAAAAGAGAATATATTCAGTTGAGTGGCATAGACACAAGGGGCAGTGGAGGGAGAGCAAACTGATGTCACCTCTGGGTTTCTAAAGAGTAGCTTGTCCTTGAACCCTTCCATGCCAACCAGGCTAGTCACGGTCAACAAAAACAGCCCTAAAGCACAGCCCTAAAGCACCTTACACTGTAGACATTCACCCACACAAGCACAGATTCACACACCGGTTGTAGGCGGAGCTGCCATACAACGGCGCTAACCTGGGAGCAACTGGGGATTCAGTGTCTTGCCCAAGGACACTTTGGTGGACACAGGAGTGTAGGGCTCGAAGCACTGTTCTTCCGGTTCATGGGCGAACGCTCTACCAACTGAGCCATTTACCCCATAACAATTAGTTATTGGCTGACCCATGAGAGATGTGCCCAAGGTAGGTGGTAAAATGCAGCACTTTATACATGTTAGTATAGTTGTTCCACGGACAAAGTAGGAGAATTCATTCCATGACATATTGCAACCATTTTTGCAGTAAATATGCAGATTGCAATGACATTTACGTATTAAGCTGACTAAGCTGCTCTGTGCTAAAGGAAATGTGCTATTATTTGGTTGTATACTTCATTTCAGCTGCTGGTGGAGCCCATTTATATTGACCAGTCAATGTCCGGTTTCATTCAGAGTCAACTACAAGCGGATGAGCAAACCTTTTGTCCTTCGTGTCCAACCAGGAGTCAGAGCTGGTTGAACCAGCCAGTGTGTAACCTAGCCCAGCAAATGGTTACACTAGAAATTGCATGTTTCTCACTTCTCAAGTGTGTTTGTTCTTTGATTTGTTGCCACTATTTATTCATTTGTATGAATTGAGTAGACGGAAGTACAAAGCGGTTCACCACTGTGATTGTCCTCTTCATGATACACCAAGGATTTTAATAGGAGACAGATCTGGGCTAGAGGGAGGTCAGTCTAGCACAAACACTGCCTGTTTATGAAAGCAAGCTGTTGTAAATCGTGCAGAGTGACGTTGTTTATTACAGCACAGAACCGGTGAAACAGCCCCGGACCTCCTGGGATAAGATTTGTCTTGCTCGTAAGCCTCTCCATAACTGCACTGTAGCCTTTACATGAATTTGTCCCTTCATACACATGCAGGAGACTCAATTTCACGGGACTAATGCACCCCCTACTATCACGGATGTGGCATTCTTTTTCCTTTTAGCTGATAACAGCCTGCATGGTCTTCCTCACCTTTGATACATGAATGTTTTTTCTATTCTTTTCATTTCCTTGTGTTATACAGAGTCAGGTCACATTTCTGGAAGCAGTGGGACATTGTGTTGAGGGTCATTGGTTTTCCAAGGTATTTCCGAGCTCAAGCGGCCCTATTAATCACTGTCCATGACGGCTTCTCATACAGGGCAGCATGAGGGCTGATTGTTGAACTGATGGAGCTATAGACTACAGACATTGATGGTCACTTTTATGACAATGCCCAAGATTTACTCTTGTTTGGTCTCTTGCTCTGTCACTCTTGTTTCCTCTGTCTTACGTTTTTTGTGAGCTAGCTTCATCTTTTAGCCATTGTCAATGACACAGTTGTCACTACAGACAATCGCGATGGAAGTTCAAAATTACTCCGGATGTTTTTTTTCCTTGATGATCTTGATGATGCTTCCGAAAATAATCAAATATTTCTTCAAGTGACATTGAAACTCATGTTTTAGCATGAAAATCATCTTTTGTGTGACTAACACAAACAGCTGTGCTACATTCTGTGATTGTTTTTCTTCTTCTTTCTTTCTTCTTCTTCTGCTGTTCTTTTATTTTTTTTGCTCTCTTTTTTGGTGTGTTGTTGGTAGACAACTTTATTCTGTCTGTGTACTTCAAAGTTTACCATGAACATTTCCCTTCATGGTACCATACACCCCATAAGGTAATGTATTTGAGTTTGTACCCTCAGCTCATTTTCTATGGGGGTGGAACTTTTTTTTTTACAGCAGGCTATAAGGATGTATGTTTCCTAATGCACCAAGTCGTTTTCATTGGTTACATAGTCTATAATATTGTACAAATATTTGGCATTTCTCCTTCACCTAAGAAAACTTTGAACCAGCAATGACGACTGGAAAGGAGCTAATCCAGTCCACTACTCATCCTGCTTGAACACTGATGTGAGGCACCCTTCTGACGTTCTCGTTATGCCCAACTTGCACAAATGCAACCAAACATTCTCAGAGTGGCAGACTTGAAAGCAGTTAAAACATTTACCCATGTTTCCTTTTTTTGTTCTTAACATGGAGAATGAATATATATATATATATATATATATATATATATATATATATATATATATATATATATATATATATATATATATATATATATATATATATATATATATATATAATTTACCATTAAGACTTAGCTCCTCCATCGTCACCTTCCCTTTCTTTATCGTCTGACAGATGCTGTGTACTTCACAGTGTTAACAATGTGCTTTTGTTCTGTCTACAAAAACATGTTAATGCATAAGTTTAAGAACTGACATGGTCTTGCTTTCATTCCCACAAAAATCTGACCATTTCCTTCTTTTCCTCTTAAGTTTCCTGCATTCTCCAGAGAATGAGTCTTCAACCTTCCCCAACCCCCTTTCCCCTTTTAAAAAAGCAGCCACACCCAACAACTGTCTTGCAAAGCGTCTGACTCAAGAAGGGGACAAAAGGAAAACAGGAACTTAAACAAATGCACTGTTTGTTCAATTGTTGTGCCTTGTTTTCCAGTGTGGTAACTTTGTGACAAGTCCGGTTATTCATAATGCAAGCATCACCTGGAGGACTCACCATGTCCTCTGCCAGAGAGGCAGCAGAGACAGCAGGATGGTCAAATGTAAACCTGGGTTAGTAAAGAATTGATGTCATGTGCATCCAAAGAAAGTGCAAGGAAGCTGTCGCTGTTTGAGTAATTTCTTTAGCACCGGGCACCCAGTAATATGGCCTGTTAATAAGGACACGTGCAGAAATGCGTGAGCTGAGTTTATGACCCAACAGCGACTCAGTGTTAATTTAGCGTAAATGACACGAAGACAAATCATATCCAATCCCATGGGTGCAGGCTGAAGTTTAAGAGAAAGGTTCGTTGCCATGTTTCCATTCTGGAATAAAGAGGTATATTTTAAGACTTCTGTTTTCTGTTCCAAAATATTCCCACTGATATGTGTGTTTTTAAAAGGGTGGATGCACCTGTCCATGTCCAGATTGTATCTACGGAAACCACCTTTTCAGATATCAACAACGGACCACTGATGCATCTATAATAACGAAAGACAGAGATTTCCTGTAGGACATTTCCCCAAACTGTGGAACTCTTTTCCTTCGGGAAAAATCGGTCCTCTTTTTTTTGGCAGCTTGGGTCATCGAAAGTTTATCATATCATAGCCTGCAGGATGAGAGGAAGTGCAGTTTTGGCTTTTTGGACACAAATACAAATGAAAGAGTGGATGCTTCAAGAAATGCTTGATAGTGCTTGCAGTCAGGTTCAGTTCAATTTTTTTTTATTTTCTTATGTTTTGGAAAAATGAGAAATACGTTGTTAAAACAATTAACTACTTTACAATACCACTAAATACCTTTATTATAACTTTTCACCTCACAGTTATGCAATATATTCTTTTCCTTTGATATGTTTTCATTGTTAACCCATTCTCTAGGGGAGGAGTTATGCTAACGAAAATGTACCTCATTTACAGTCATTCCCACAGTTCAATTCAATTCAATTCAATTAAAATCACTTTATTTATCCCCTAGGGGCAATTTAAAAGGCATGACAGCAGCTTAAGGACATACAAACAAACACAGTTTGAGGGAGAGGTAAAAGGTTCTGGCCTCCTCTCTGTGCATCCCCATCTGACCCCATCTAAAGCCTCAAGACTAGCCTAGCTTAATCACTGGAAGTGGATTGATCACGCCTATGTGTAGTTTCAACCTTCCTTTGTCAAGTTATTTCAGTGAGCGTTGTGGGTGTTTCTTTCATTAATGGAAGGGTTTCAACAAATGTGTCTTTATAAAACTTGTGCATTACAAGTGGTGCTTTGGCAAAATATAGTTCTTTGTTTGCATCTGGTTTGTGAGACTTGCATGTTTCTGCATGAGCTAAACGTGTAAGGAGGAACAATTCGATGAGTTTATAAAGGCAGTGAAGTATGCATATTAAAAATATATTTACTAATTTTAAGACACTTTAATAGACCTGTCTTTTCTCTTTTGTAAATGCTCTTTCATAAGTCAAAAGTATTTATAATCAGACTACTCAAGGATAATAATAATAATGATCAGCTGTTCCCAGGCAGCATCGCTGAACGTTTTTGTTTTTGTTTTCTAAGAATTTATTTTTCTTCTTGGCTCTCGGGACTTTTATTGAAAGTGGAATGACAGGAAATGGGGGTGAGAGAAAGGGGAAGACATGCAATAAAGACAGTTGAACCTGTGTCGGCTGCATGACGAATGTAGCCTCTGAACACGGGACGCCTGCTCAACCATGTGAACTATGTGCTAAACTATTTATTCCCCGCTCTTTTTAGTTCCTCCTTTCCTTTTTATTTTCTAGAATAAACCTCTTTCCTTCTGTCCCCATTCACCCACAAGACTAAGCTTGCTCTTGCTTAGTGTGAGATGCCTGAACCCTTGGAGGACAGAGTGTGTCATGGTTTACAGGTACACCTTGTGTCATCGTCCATGTGTAATTTTTTTGCTCAGGTATTTTTTTCTCCTAATATTTATGGCTTTTATCAGTTTCCTCATCCTCTTGGATCACCACTTTGCATACCAGCTTCTACTAACTCAGTCTTTTTTAACTTATGTACGTGTATTTGGAGGTCAATTTGGGAGAGAATCAAAGTGCTCTTCATAAAAAAAGCCCTAAAGTTTAAACAGTGATAGTAACACTTTAATAGTATTATGAATACTTTTCTAACACTGATAGCTAAAAAAAAATTAGGAAAAAAACTCAATTAAAGATACCAATAAACCAGGCAGGTTAACCTGACCCTTGTACCTTTCACTTCAGCCTATTTCAGTGTCTATAAGTTTGTCTTGGCTCCAGCTAATCCTTCTTGCTCGTCCTACCAAGTACACGGAGGACACACGATGTCCTCATCTTCTCTCACCACACCCACATTTCATAGCCAAAGCATATGAGTCTTTGAAAAGCAAAACTTTTTTCCGTTTCAGGCTCACCCTTATCTTCACGCACAAGTCATCAAGTCATAATTCTTCCACTTCCTCAGAGGTGTTCCCCTTGTAATTTAAAAGTCTGTCAGGGAAACTGATTCTTCGGGGAAAGCAAGAGAAAGCAACCCATTATTTTTAATGCAAAGTTCTGTTCCAAGTGGACGCTAGTAGAAAGAAAAATCTTTATGAATTCATTTATTTCCCCCCTTTTGTCTGCATATATATATATATATATATATATATATATATATATTAATTGTCAGTACCAAGTTTGGCAAAATGCTAAAGCCACGTATGTACTGTATGCATTTGAATCTTGCAACAGTCTTTTTGTGTCCATGGGTGAGTGTGAGAGTGTGTTTCCTTCACCAGCCCTCTTGACAGTCTAGCCATATTTTGTTGTTCCAATGAGAAAAATAAATAGAATAAAACATTTTGCCAGAGAGGACTAAGATCACCGACGGTGGGACGTGAGAGACCAGGAAAGAGTGGGAGATGAAAGTGCAGGAAAGAAAAGACCAGACAGTGGTAGGTGCAGTTTGGTGACTGTGTGGAGTCTTGTAGTGTGTGTGAATGAGTGTGTAATGTGTTGTGTTGCAGTAAAAGGAGACATGGGACAACCAGGCACTCGGAAACAGAAGAGGAGAGAGAGAAAGGGAGGAGCGTTGCCTTCTCAGTTGTTTCATTTCGGTGTGTGTGCTGTGTGTGTGGAGTGTGTTTGGGATGCACGTCTGTGACTATATTTAAGTGTCTGTTAAAATCCCATTTTAAAAATGTTTTCCCCAGTGAAGTGACTTCTGAGAATGACACTGTGTTGTATAAGTCATTTGCATTAGAAGTAGACATGAATATATCTTTACTAATTTTGGGCCAAAAGGTATTCATAGCAATTAATTAGTACATTTTCAGATAACATTTTACGGTGATTCAAAATCTGAGTTAATTCTGAAATCTGTAAACAGGACCAACTGCAGATTGTTATTAACGCAATGAAGCTAATTGGATATCTGAACTCCTGGTTCCAGCGGATGCAGAGGAGCTGCAGATGCAGCAGGCCAGCTGCTGTGAGCCGCAGCCACCCTCGCCACTGAGGAAGAAGCCACCGTCTGCTTTGCTCCGTTAAACACAAGCCACTTCTGGGACTCGACCGCGGATGATTCACATTAGTTTACACACGTCAGACTGCGCCGGCAGGAAGTTCAGCTCAAGAATGACGTAGACAATCTGGTCAATTTTAAAGATAAGACAACAAGAGCAAGCTCCAACTCCTCCACCGACATTAACTGAAGGTAAACAACTGATAAGGTTTTAGAAAAGATTTTTAAACTCCACACATACACCGCTGTCCCTTTTTATATGTATACTTCCAGGAGTACAATACATATAATGTACATCTTTAAATGAATTGATTACTGTCTTATTTATCACCAGAAGATTGAGGTGAACTTGTAATCTCCCAAATCCGACTGTGCCTGGAAACGCTCAGTTTCTTAATCACTCCGACAACGGTGGCCCCTTTGAAGCAAATTTTCTTATACAGATAACACCACAGTATAATAATGAACTCAGAGGATGTACTGGTGTCAGGCCACTGGACAAAATGATTCTAAGATTTAGGGTGGAATTTAACACCAACACAGTATTTTTTGATACTTTGTATTCATTTTTTTCATTTCTTTTGAAGTAACAAGTCTACATTTGCAGCATGTTGCTGGGTTCCTTTGACTGAAAGGTGCAAACCAGCTGATCAGTGTCCCGTTGCCGTTGGCGAGACTTGTGCAGGATAACAGCTCTTGGTTTTTAAAGTTGTGCAGCAGTGTAATCTGATGATGCAGCTGTTTAAACTCCAGATGAGCCTCGGGCCTTCCAGCTTTTTATTTGTGTTTTTCTGGCTTGAGATTAAAGGCAAATGATCTGGGCCATGCCAAGAGATCTATTAAACTTACAAACAACTTGCATGAGGAACTCAGCCTAAAATCATCTGTTATCTTTTAGTTGCTAAATTTCAGCTTTATAAGCCCTGGATTTTTTCATTGCTTATGATACTTTGATAATTAATTTTGACTTTCATAATTTTCACCCATTGTCCTTTGTGTTCCCAGTCCATTAAAAATCAAAGCATTGGATTGATCCAAGGCGACTCATTGATATTTAGGGGATGATTCAAAACTGACAGTACAGGTTGCTGTGGCCGCGGTCATTATCTGAACTGGTGACAATCGGAGATTACTGATAAAACACAAGAAGAATACTGCTAATAGATGCAGAGATGAAAAGGATGAAAGCTCTCGGTCCACAGTCAGTGAGATCAAAAATAGTTTGCAATTTTGAATAGCAACAGGAGTGAGTTAAAGCCCCACAAAGAAACCTTGGCCAGTATCACCACACGTGGTTCCTTTACGGCTGTGAGGGTGACGGGGCTTTTACATGTAAAATGTACTCTTGTATAGTCACTCTCTTGTTTTCTCTTAAGTCATGACTTTTCGAGTCCCGTAGTCACCTCTGCCATCATGTCCACTGTAGCTCTGTGAGCTGGTTTCACCGTTATTGATGTAGGACACGGCGCTGTAAAACGATACACAGTTGTTGGAGCAGATGGCCCAGATGGGAGTCTAAAGTTACCTCGGCTGGTTTTTACACAAGTAAACTTGGAAAACTAGATCAGACATTCTAAAAGTAATGAAATATTCCCTCAAATGCAACTGAAACTAGTTCTACTGTGAACAAAACCGCTTTGTCCTGCTTTAGGTCACACTCACGCTGGCCAAGTGTTACCCCGCTGCGCCCAGGAACGATTGATGGCAGTTCAAGATCACCGCTCTCGCTGGCACAAACATCACTTAAGTGCCAGTTGTGCTGCAGCACGATTCCCACTTGAACATACATACACTCGTTGTTACAGTCTATGCCCATTGGTTTCCTCGAAGCATGCACAGTCCCAGATGATCGGCACAGTGGAGAATAACACAGAAGATATGATGGAAATAAGGCTGACTTGGAGATAGACCAGTTGAAGGTTGTGTTCCTGTGTGCCTAGGTTATGACAGTTCAACTGTGCCCTATGACAATACCTCAACTTTTCCAAATGCAGAGAACTTATCCTGAAGGAGCATGACCAGAGATTCTGTTGGGGTGACCAGTAACATGAAGTACATCTTCACTTTTGTGAGTCTCGGTGCTTCCCTCCCCAACAAGCTGTCAATTGTTCCCAACTATAATTTAAGTTCCTGGAGCTCCTGTTTTTGCTGAAGGATATCGTAGACACACACTACTTCTGTGTTGCAGCTCATCTCCTCCTCATCAGTGCAAATTAAGTTTGACCTTTTCACTTTCATGTAAGATGACGCATCGTGTGTCCAAATCCACAACTGGAAATACTAGTTAATATCTGGTTACTATGTGAGTGTAAATTGTGCCTCTGCCCCCTCTCTCACATGTGCTGCAATTGCTGTATCATCTCTGTGAGCCCCACTAGGTTCAGCATCATCTCTATTATGAAGCTATAGACACAAATGCAAACAAAATCAAATGTAACACCTTGGTTGAAGTTCACACAAGTGGTTCTTTAGGTGTAGATGACAAGAAATGGAAAATGAAATCAAAACAGACAACTTTGAACTTTGATAATGACCAGGGTGAAATTCTGACTCACGTACTTGGAGATAACCACCACAGTTACCTCAACCATAAGATGTCTATCGCTGCTTTAGGATATCAGGCCTTTATTAGATGCAGTCTTTATTTCTTATTCTCGTCCTGTGCTTGCGTGGCTTCCGTCCAGGTACTCCGGCTTCCTCCCACAGTCCAAAAACATGCATACTAGGTTCATTGATGATTATAGATGTTCGTATGTGTGGATGTAACCATGCATGGTTGTTTGTCTGTATATGTGGTCCTGCGATAGACTGGTGACCTGTCCAGGGTGAACCCCTGCCTCTCGCCTGTAATGAACCGGGATCAACTCCAGCAGACCCCCGTGACCCTGCAAAGGATAAAACTGGTATAGAAAGTGGATTGATTGGATTATCATTAATTTGACTTAAATGGACTTTAACTAATGCTTGTTTGTGCCAACGTTTTGTAAAACTGATGGTCAACTCCCATCAACATGGCAGGAAATCCATTCCTCAGAAACCAAGGTAGGTATGTCACAGTTATGCGTGGGGGTTAACTGCAGAGTATCATAGTACTTTTTAGTAACATTGGCCCGGTTTCCCAGATCAGTTAAGTAGCTCTTAACAGCGAAAGACTTCTTTCAAACCTTCTTAAGGAGCCTGTGAAAGAAGTCTTTTGCTGTTAAGAGCTACTTAACTTAGCTTTTAATGTCAATGTAAAGCACTTTGAATTACCTTGTGTTGAATTGTGCTATATAAATAAATTTGCCTTGCCTTGCCTTGCCTAAAGTCAACACTGATACGAAACTTGAAAATCAACTTGACACGTAATCTGAATTTACCAACCATGACATGCAAATCACCCACGATGAAATGGTCAGACTTTCTTTCACATCTTTCACATTCAATGTGCATGAGCATTGTGTAGGGGTGGTTGGATTCTTCCCAAAACCAATTAAAACCTGTATGTGAAGCACTTGAAATCGTGGGTGGGCTGACTTGTCCTTTTTTTCCATAATGCAGTTTTTATCTGAGCAAATGCTATTCAGTTTGTGAGTTGACTGTCACTTGAAGAGTGCTCGCAGGTCACTTGATGTTAGTCATTGTTTTGATGAGTCATTCATGCAGCAGTGCTCGAGCTCTCTGGATGAGAAGACAAGAACTGCGTCAGATACTCAGTTTAGCCCTATAGGCACTACTTGTTTACAGGAGCTCATAATTATGTCCAACAGTGGGCTTCATTTGCCACATTGTGACTTTTCATAGACAAAAACCTGGAAAAACTTTATTTTTTAAATCAGTTATTCAATTTGCAATGATACACTAGGGGTGATAGCATGTAGGCTATCACACACTATCTCTGTTTTTTTTATTAATTCATTTTTTTTCTCCATAATTACAAATTTTAACATGAAATAAACTGACAAAATACCAGTAGTATCAATGTCCTTTTTTCAATCAAGGTCGTGATCAACCTTACCCACTCAAAACATGCATTAGTCTCCATGATGCTCACATATTTTAAAATAATGTGCCAAGAACAAAAGGTACCTTAGAGATGAAAGCTTCTTTGGCAATAAGTGGTACAGAATTGCCCTAAAGAGTAAATAAAGCTCTGTGTCGCAGCTAAGGAAGTTAAATGATGCATAAATTAAGGCATATGTGGCTGTCCCCATCCCGACTTGTATATTTTTTGTTGTGTATATATATATATATATATATATATATATATATATATATATATATATATATATATACACATTTGGTCCATTTTTAGTGTCTTCTCCAAATATAATCTGTGTTCATGCAAATAAAGGTGATTTATACGGTGGCCTGGAAGCGCAAAACACAACGGCAAAAGAGAAAACACAACGACAAATTGAAAAACGCAATGGCAAATTAAAAAACACGACAAAAGAGAAAACACAATGGCAAAAGAGAAAACACAACGGCAAAAGAGAAAGCACAACACATTAACCAAAACGGAAAGGGTAAGGACCCTTCGAGCAACATGACTCGTCGCTGATTGGACGAAGGAACGTTTGACCCGGAAGTACATGACTTAAAACCATGAGCGCCGATAGCCACAGCCTACTTGTTATTATCAAACAATATTTTGATGCAGGACACAAATATGATGTTATAGTCGACATGCTGCCGACTACTCACAACATTAATATGTGTTTGAGTGTTTTTCAATTTGTCGTGTTTTTCAATTTGCCGTTGTATTTTCTCTTATTGTCACGCACATGCATACGTACAGTACAAGAAAAAGGAAACATCTGAAGGATGTTTAGCAGGAGTAATTCATCCAGTGGGTTCACAGTGGTCAGTGATCAGTATTCCTTCTCCTGCGTGCGCTTTCATAAAGCATTGAGACATTCTATGCTCTTAAAGGAGCTTGAGGCCGGATTTTGGCAAGATTTATGAAAAAAATCTGTATACATTTTAAGTTTTCTAGTAATAATGTCAGATGAAGCGTTCCAAACCAAAAAGAATGAGCCCTCTAGTGTATCTCTCTGTTGCCTTGAACAGGCTGTGTGCTGCAAAATGTGCTGCAATTCGGTCCCGAATTTCCCGCGCTGTCCTGCGGATGTGACGTCACATGACGCTGCATGCACGTTCTCCCCGTTCTCCCGTGCCGGCTTCACTGTTGGCTGCAGTACCCCCAACGGCCGTCGTGGTGAAGGGTGGCGCGAGAGAGTCTCATTTCTTAAAAGGAGCCTCATGCTCCTTTAAGGCAGTTATTTTCTTCTACTTTACATTTAGAGTCAGTTCTCTAAAAAAAAGTAAAAGGTGGAGGTTCCTTCAGATTGCAATGCAGTAGCTAGGGCCCCAAGTTCAGTGACAACATTTGTGATACAGCCTCTCCAGACAGTCTTGTTACTCTGTTACAGACGTATAACAGAGTATTAGCCATCCGCCTCTTCCTTGAAGTGGGTGCCTGGCAAAGATGGCAACTCTTTTATCACTTATGGACAGCTTGTCTAACCGTTTATTGATGGAAGCGTAAATACTTTGAGATGGGTTTTATATCCCTTACCAGCTTTATTCAGATCGATTAACTAGATCGTACATCTTCAGAATTCTCTTTTTGCCAAGGTATGGTTCACATCAGCAGGTGCTTCTCATGAACAACACCTGCTCAGTTGTTTGCGTGTCTTTTATCAGTCAAAGTGCAGGTGTGCGTTGTACTCAATCAATCGCCCAAACATACAAGTTAGATGGATCTTGCTGAAGGACCCCTGGAATATCCACTTGTCCCTGTTATGACCTTTAAAAGGGCAAGGTGAATAAGCGAGGGATAAGGGTTGAGGTGAAATGAGGCTTTCCATGCAAAGAGACAACATACAAAAACCTGTAGGCTGTGCTTGTTTATCTTTTTTACAGAATCCATGTGTTGTATCTGTGTGCTGTATGAGTTAGCCCAGCCCAAGTTTTTAATTTTCCTTTCCAAGCTTTCCTCTGATATAAAGAGCTGCAGCACTCCCGCATTCAAGTCGAGAGGCATTCAATATCATTTCCCTAATTACATTCAATTATGACCAAAGGGCAAAAGAGGGAGCAGGAATTTTGTAAACAATCCATCTGCTGTTTACATGAATGTCTTATCTGGGGATGTGCAGGAGATGAAACCCAAGAAAGATTGGTTTGGTTTAGGACAAGCAAAGGAAAAAGCATTCCAACTCAGTAAATTAATTGCATAAATAGAGCAATCAAACACCTTTTGAATAATGAAACCATGACAACATGACACCTTTTGGCATTACAATAATTTATTCCTTTAAGATTTTATTTTTAAGATGCTTTAACCTACAATGTGTTTTTTAGCTTTAATTAGGGCCCGAGCACTGACAGTGCGAAGGCCCTATTGTATCTGTAGGAATTTCTTTTCTCGTTTTTATTTTTATCCTCTCTTTTTATTTTTCGAACGAAATGAGGGCCTTTTTGCCCCCCTAAACGTGCCCCAAAAGTCACCGAATTTTGCACGCAAGCCAGGCCTGGCTAAAAATTTGATATTTCATGGTTTGCATTAATGGGCGTTGTCTAATTGCTCAACAGCGCCCCCTGGAAAACTGGAATACGATTTGACGTACATGCCCGAAAATCGGTACACACCTGTATCATGTCGTAACTTAAAGAAAAGTCTCTTGGCGCCATGGCCGAAACCGAACAGGAAGTCGGCCATTTTGAATTAATTGTGTAATTTGGCGCAATTTATGCCATTTCTTCGTCCTTTAATGCGGCCCGAACCGTAACCTGCACCCAGGTGTGTTATACATCAAAATGTGCGTCTCGATCCTGCAACGATGGGCATTACTTTTCTCAGTCAAAAGCGTTACCGTGGCGACGATAGACGGCAAAAAGCGCGCCCCCCCTTCATCTGATTGGTCGATATTTGTTCCTGCCGTATTTTGACGACCATTAGACGCATATAAACGTCTTTTTTTTTTTTTAAATGTGCCACCCAATGACGCAATGCGCCCATTGTATTATTGTAAGGCAGACGTAATTGAGGCCACCAGGGAAGCACCAACAAACACATCCAGCCCAGCCACATCACAAACATGGATGAGGTGCCGCTCACGTTCGACATCCCGGTGAGTCACATGGAGGAGAGGACGGGGACCAGCACGGTGGCGATCCGCACAACGGGGTATGATAAGTCATCGTTCACTGTTTTGCTTGGCTGCCATGCTGATGGACAGAAACTATGGTGATTTTGAAAAGAAAGACTTTGCCTAAAGAGACTTTTCCAGCCGGTGTCATTATAAAGGCAAATGAAAAGGGCTGGATGGATGAGGAGATGATGATAGAGTGGCTGAGGCAGATCTATGTGCGGCGACTCTATGGTTTTTTTCACACATCACCATCGCTGCTGATCTGTGACTCTATGCGCGCCCATCTCACAGACAATATAAAAAAAAGAAGTGAAAAATATGAACGCTGTGCTTGCTGTTATTCCGGGAGGTCTGACAAAGGAACTCCAACCGCTGGACGTCGGTGTTAACCGGCCGTTCAAAGTGAGGCTGCGAGCGGCGTGAGAACGATGGATGACTGGGGGAGACCACAGTTTTACAAAGAGTGGTAGGAAGCGCCGGGCAAGTTATGCCACGGTTTGCAAATGGATTGTTGATGCGTGGGCTAATGTGCCTGCTGGGAATGTTTTGCGAGCTTTCGCAAAAAGCCGGCATTTCCGAGGTGCCGCACGGCACAGAAAGTGACTGACAGCGAGGAAATTCGGACTGGCAAAGCTGATTTAGCAGAGCTCTTTAATGCAGAAACAAAGGATGAAGACTTTGATGGGTTTTGATTAATGTAAAAACTGAAATAAAGTACAATCAAACTAAGTTTTCCTCCCGCTCTATTTTTAAATACGCACACTTGTCTGCTTGTGTGTGTGTTCTGCGGCGTGCGTGTTTGTTGTGAGGCGCGCAGGTGTGTGTTTTAAGGCGGCGCTCCGTGTGTGTAGATGGCGCCTTTTCGGTCGGTGCGCCGTATGTATGTTTTAAATCCAAAAATGACACACAAAACTGAGGGTGCACCTTTCCACACGGTGCGCCGAATGGTTGCGAAAATACGGTACTTTCTGCCATAACTTTTGAATGGTTTGACATAAAGAGTCGTGGGTGGTGTCATCGGACTCGGTTTTGAGTCCTTGAACATAATTGGGGCAAATTAGCCCCGCCCCTTCTTCTGATCCTAGATCCTATTTTCTGCCATAACGTTTGAACGGGTTGTGATAAAGACATGTGCGTGTTGTCATCGGACTCTGTATTGAGTACTTGACCTTCATTGGCCTGAATTAGCCCCGCCCCTTCGTCTGATTGGTCAATATTTGTTAGTCCCTATTGTCTCCAATAACTTTTCAATGGTTTGACATAAACAGTCGTGGGTGGTTTCATCGGACTTAGTTTTGAGTCCTTGACCTTTATTGGTGAAAATTGCATGCGCAAGGGCCAGTTCATCGCTGCTTGCAGCTTTAATTGTATCTTTTATTTTTCATCTCTTGCTACGTCTGATAATTAACAACCAAAATAGGCTGTGAAGTTAAAATAATTGTCACTATGTTGAAAATTACGCATATTGCAAGACTTCAAAATGAAGGCTGCGGTGCGCTGTTCTCTTGAAGTATTTACTGACTTCCTTTTAAAAAGCCCTGCAAAGACATTTCAGATGTTTTTTTCTGGTCAAATGCTTTACCATCCTGAATTTACAATATATTCAGTGTTTTGCTCTTTAGTGAAATACTTAAGAATTTTCATCTTAGGCAGACAAAACAAGAAGTGAGGGAGGAAATGTTCCCAGCAAATTCCATTAAACCTATCCCTTAGCAGACATGGACCAGTTAGTGGACAGTGGAGAAGACAAAAGCAGAGTCAGTCACAGGAAGGGCAACCATCTGCCTCGACCAGTCGTACCTAAAGCCGATGTCATCCAGGAAGAACACCTCCTGAATGTGATGCAGTCCTGTCCAACAATAAAAGATCTGTGCCTACTCAGTCAGCTAAATTTCTATTTGTATTTGATTTTCTTATTTTGCGATTCCAACTTCATTTGACATGTTATTACAATTTGATAAAAGTATCCTTTCAGCACTAGCTTTTATGTATTTTAAGGGGAGCTACCCCATGAATTTAAAGCATGAATTAAAAACTTTAAAGCAGCAATAACTTGAAGTTATTGTTTTGAGTCTCGTCCATTGTGGAGTCGGCATTTTGGCTCATTCCTCTTTACAATGTTTACTTAATACATTAAATCTTGTGGACATACACACACACACACACACACCTCATAGCAAAATAAGCCACTATCATCATCCTTCCACCACCGTGTTTTGACAACTTGAACGAGGTACATGTGCTCATACACCGTTTAATCTTCACCAAATGTGGCTTGATGAATTTGAGCCAAGCATCTCAAGTCTCATTTCATCTGTCCAAATGACATTATTCAAGAAATCCTTTGGCAAGGTGTTTCCCTGGCAACCCTTCCAAAAAAGACACATTTGTAAATCATCTTCAATTTGTACTGCTGTAAATTTTTAACATCTAATATTTTAGAGGATGGAACGTCAGTCTGCAGTTTCTCAAAGTATTGCACGGTGTGACCATGATGTGAACTTGCCACTCCTGGGAAGTTTTGGAAGTCTCTCCTCATGAGAGGATGATGGATTCCACATTTTTTTGGAACTGTTTGGCCTCATATCCCTCCCAAACTGAGAGGATAAAAAAGCAACATTTTATTTTCTAGGATGACTTCATCATCTACCAAAAAAAAAAAAGAATGCACCACGCTTATGCTTCTGTAGAGGTCTTGACAACAATAAAGAGTGAAAGCAAATGAGAAGACCTTTACTTTTTTTTAACTGCCGCTATTATGTCTCATTTGATGAAACATATACATAAAGTACATACATATACAGTATACTGTATGTACACATAATACGTTTAAAGATGTTCTATTAAACTTTCAAAGGATTAAGATATCGCAGGCTATTTCAGAACCTCTAATAGTCTTTCTTTATGCTTTTAGTGTCTTGTTTTTGCTTCATTATTCAGTTTCAATAGCCATGAGTAGAAACCGAGTCAGCATTCTCTAAATCAGGCAGGATGTTTATCTAGCAGGCCTTGATATCTGTATCCTGGGGGATATGTCGCTGACATGCTGGGCTTCGGGTTGTTGAAAGTCTCCATATGCATCTTGCAGGATATATTACCCAGATAAGGAATCAAAACAGGCTTAATCAACCCCAGATTACACCTTTTGTTTTGAGTCCCATACTGTATATGCTACTTAGCTGATAATCAAAAGGTTTATTGGCGCAGGGTAAGCTCTAGGCCAGGGTCAACATAAGAGTAAGTATTTGTTAATTACAAAAAGGCCATGGATCGTTAAAAAAATGCCTTTACACTTTCAGCACAGGCATTTCAAATGCAGGTTATATACTGTAGGCAAAATATTTTGTTTTCCTTCTGGGTTTTTTCCCACCAAATACCACTATGGGTTACATTCTTTAGGAGACACATAGCTATCTCTGTGGCTACAATGCAAGAAAGTATGCACTTAAAGGAAAAGTTTTTTTCACAATGGCAGGAAGACTCTGGCCCTCTCAGTGGTGGGCAGCCTGGACAGACATTTCCTCGAGTGATTGAAGAGCCCACTCTGCAGTTTGTCTTGTTAGCAGACATCCTGAACAATCGGCTCCACAAGCAAGCCTCTTCCCCCTCTCCCTGCTATACTGAGAGGAAGCATGAACATTTTCAACATTCCAGTACCACTAGCTCAATGAGGATCTCGGCTCGGGAAAACCTTTTGTCTCCATTAGGCAACAGCGACGGTTAAACATTCTCCCAAGCTGACTATGGTAATTCATGTTAATTATCACAAAGCAAACCTGAGCATGGTGATGTTTTTTTTCAAGAAATATCTACTGTGAAATTCATTGCAACCCATCCAATGATCATGAATGCGATTGTTGATGCAGCAGCACTTTAACCCTCAAAACCCAAACATCCAAGCAAAATAGGCCGAGGGTTCAAAGGGTACAAGAATCAGGCTTAACATGTTCAAGAGCAATGCCAAGGTCTAGACCAGTTAAAAGCACCTGAAGGTATTTAAAGCCACCATTCAACAAATAATCAGAGAGGACATTTCTAAAAACGTATAATAATAGGAACTGTGTCTTTATCACACAGCTGCTTTTCAGTTGTGTTTCCGTAGAACAGGGATATTCAATTGGCGGCCCGTGGGCCACATGCGGCCCGCCAGGAGCTTTTATGTGGCCCCTGGTCATATTTCAAAAAAGGGGGTGTTTGTTGGAAAAAAAAAAAAAAAAAAATAATAATAATAATTTTTTATAATATTTTTATAACTGGCTACTATGGACTAAAATGGTTGTTCTCAATGCTTAATATAATATTCAAATAAGGAAATCTTGGTGGAAAGTGGTGCTTTGTCATTATGGCGTGTTTTATTAAAAGTAGGTCAATATCAATTTCATTAAGTTTGCACAATGCATGGTTTCAAAATGAACTTGCATTCAAAATAATATTTCTTTATCTGAATATTATATTTAACATTCACAATTACTAAATCTGGAGACAATTAATACATAATTCATATGTAAACTAGATATATTCAAATGTATGTGATTCAAATTCAAATGTATTGATGTAATCAAAAATATAATACAAATGTATTATATTTACATAAGTCTTCGTCTTTGAGTGCAAAATACATTTTGAAAACCCCCATTTTCAAATTGTGCGGCCCTCTCCATACAGTCCTTTTGCAGATGTGGCCCCCGGCCGAATCTAGTTGAATACCCCTGCCGTAGAAGGTCAGTTTGAAAAACGACAGAAGGTTTGTACAATTGACCGCTATTAGAAACAATTTAAAGCACGAGTAAGTCAAAAAGCAAAAACAAGGGCTATACAGTAGAAGCGACGTGAAGGGTGTGAGCGAGTAAGATAAGATAAGATAAGATAAGAAATCCTTTAATAGTCCCACAGAGGGGAAATTTCCAGATTACAGCAGCAAAGGGGATAGTGCAAAACACAAGAGGCATCAATATCACACAGTAATAATTAAAAAAAAAAAATGCAGAGAGATGCAAAAGGTAACTGTGGTTAACCTAAAACTGAATAGGCTGTATCCGTGACAACTGTTAGTGACAGCTGTAAGGAAAGCAACCCTCTCATAAACAAAGTTTTATATAAGGAGCCATAAAATGAACCGGAGAGATGCTGAATTGTAACACCCTCCACATTTAGCCACTATTTAATTTAACAATGTTTACAGCTTCTGACAGGTTTTTTTTTTTTTTTTTTTTTTTTGTTTGGCTCATGTTACAAGTCACTTAAGTATGGACGTCAGCAATTTAAGATTTTGGCTTTATTTTCATTCAAAATTCCTTTTCTTCTGCCAACAGAAAACATAGACTTGGACATGATCCTGCTCTGTAGGAGCAGATGGAAGGGGTCCCAATAGATTTGGTGTCAGCTGAAGTGCTGATCTCTTCCGGGTTCCAGTGACAGATTTAGCAGGGAGTTAAATCCCTAAATCTCTGGTGTCAAATCCAAGGGCATAGGAAGTGTGGCCATTGCACTTCACGTTGAGTGTATTTTTGTTGCTGTGGATACAAAATACTCAAGTTGCAAAGCTGCACAATATGCAGTTTTTTTCATGAAAATATAGCTGAAAAATTCACACTGTTTGCAAAACTGTTTGCAACATTCACATCCAAAACTACATCTGGCATCGCAATGCAACATGCACCTATGCATGTAAAAAAGACACATCGATACACACACACACACACGGGTCAGTTTTCACGCATGCTAAAGCTCAGTCACAGCTTATCCGTCTTTTCTCACTTTCTGCAGTGCCCATGCCACTGTTAAGATACACCTGTCATCGCACTCCTCAGCATCAGCTGCCAGACTGGGTTTTCTGGCTGATGTGTTGGGCAGTTCCTGGAAGCTCTCTGAGCTGAAATTAGATCCACAGACATGGTACACGTTCATGGGTTGACCAATGCAGCTGAAAGCTGCTGACAGAGACTTTCATCGCAAAAAAAATACAGGTGTTAGAGCTGGGCTGCACACGACTGATTGTAGATAATCAAGCTAATACGACAATACCTGCCGCTGGGAGCCTTTAAGTACTTTCTGATGCATCAGCATCCGCACAAATGCAATAACAAGAGGTCTTGCCAAGAGTGCATTGTTTGCACTCTTGGCATTTTGCTATGACAATGACGCTGCATTTCCATTTGGTTCTGGACATTTTATGTCTGAACCCAAGCAGATTAGGATGCATGAGTCTACAAAACAATAAATAAAAAATAAGATTCTGTTCGGTTCGGTCAAATCTCCTGCTCAGGAGTTTAAGTTACTCCTGACCAAGGAGTCACCTCTTAGTAACGTGTCTCTCGTCTTCTCTTACTGGCCGTGTCCACCTGCAGGGTCATATTAGCTGACTCCAATCTGTTCCCACAGGGGACTTGACCTGTAGGGACAGAGTTTTTCCACTCTAGTGTCATCAGAGCCTCTGTGCCCCAACCCGTGAAACTTCTCGATTCAATTCTATAAAAAAATATTCATTTGTTTAACATCTAACTATGATCACTAACACAATTTAGTTTGCTTACGCAGAACACATTTTATTAGCTTGCACTGTCACTTCCTGTACACCAAAGCCCCCCCCCCCCAGAGTGTTTCCCAAGGAATGTGAGGCCTCGGTGAAGCCCTCACCCCACACACAGTTTCAGGAGGCAACAAGACTCTCAGATGTCTGCACCTGCCAAAGCGATGAAGTAAAACAGTCGGGGGAGGGGAATGCTGGAAAGTTACAGGAGACACAGCAATAAGAAAGGATGTAACACACATACATACATACTGTACGTACATACAAAAAAGATTACATCTTCATTTTAACTCACAATAATAGACAAATTAAAGTCACAATGCTGGTGAAAAATATAATTGATCCTTTGCCAGCCTTCTGATTGGTCCCTGACTGACCAATCAGAAAAATCCTTCTCCGTTGCTACATCTGGGGCAGAGTATCCGGCTGGACAAAACAGTCGTCTCTCTCGTTCATATCAATGGAAAAAGCGTAGTTTTTACTTGCCTTGTATCAAAATTTAAAGGAGCTTGAGGCCGGATTGTGGCTAGATTTATGAAAAAAATCCGTATACATTTTAAATTTTCTAGTAATAATGTCAGATGAAGCGTTCCAAACCCAAAAGAATGAGCCCTCTAGTGTATCTCTCCTTGGCCTTGAACAGGCTGTGTGCTGCAAAATGTGCTGCAATTCGGTCCCGAATTTCCTGCGCTGGGCTGCGGATGTGACGTCACATGACGCTGCATGCGCGTTCTCCCCGTTCTCCCGTGCCGGCTTCACTGTTGGCTGCAGTACCCCCAACGGCCATCGTGGTGAAGGGTGGCGCTAGAGAGTCTCATTTCTTAAAAGGAGCCTCAAGTTCCTTTAAATGACTGGATTATTTTTTTTTTAAACTTTGTATTAGTAAAAGGGAATACTTCGGAACACATTGCACACAGTGTAGTGAGAGTTCAGCATATTGTTTATACCCTAACAGGCAGAAATCCTATCCGTACTGCCAAATCAAAGTCGGTTCGGCAGCAGCTACATATAGCCATCGCTACAACCGCAAAAGCATTTCATTTATTTATTCTTAAATGGTAAAGCGGCGTGCTTGGGGCAGTTGTAAAAGTGACACCAGCTACCCAGAGAGAATCACAGGAATACTTTTAATCCCTTTCCCACTCGCAGTTCAACCCTTTCACTGTGCTATTAGCTAAACTAATCAAACAATCTTGTTTTCAATGAATACTACACTACACAGTACCGGAAGTGTTCCTTTTCATTTATATGTAGTTGCTGTTGATTTTCTTTGGTACGTTAATTAGAAATAAAGTGATGTAAAACCCTGTTTTTACAATGGGAGTAGACGGGAAAGATGACCTAGCAACAGAGGCGGGGCTTGACAAAGGGTCAATTGAACCCAATTGAATACACTAATTACTGCACACAAAGTAATGGGAGTCAGTTGTTTGTTGAGTCCAGTTCATTAAATGAGTTGGTTTAGAGCTACTTTCATTGAGAAAAGACAAACAGTTAAAGCTAGCTGAACATTAAAAGCATCTGCTGACATGAAACACACCAAGAGAAGGTGTTCGGCTAAGATGACTGTAAAGACACAACACTAAATCTTCAGTGAGGTAAGAAAATAACCCACAAGTAACAGCCAAATAAAAGGTTTGAGGACATCACTGAAAGTGTCAGACATCTCTATTTATGAGTGTAGTACACACAAACCATATACATATATAGTCAACAGGCAGGTTGTACATATGGCAGAACACCATGAAGAACAAAGCAGAAGTTCATGAATTGTTTTTAGAAGATGACACAAATTCTGTGGCACAAAATAAACTCATATTACTTACACCAAAACATTACCAACAGTGGAATCTGGTGGAGGGAGCATCATGAGTTGGTATGCTGCCTCAAAGGAAATATCCATGTAACTATGTTTTATTCAAGCTTTAACTCTATCTACATTTCTCTACATTTATAGGCATGTCTGCTTTGTGACACAGGTGAGTGCTTCTAGCACGTGGATGGGCCTTAATCAAGTCCACACCAAAATGTCACTTCTAGCCCAAAAGTCAAGTGCTTAATGACTGAAAGATAAGATTAGAGCATTACAATCGTGATCCAAAAACCAATGGTGGTTATCCATCATAAACCCAGTTTATGATTTATATAAAGTCCATGCACCTTAATACTGCCTGCTTTGGTCTCTCTTTTGCTTTTTTATCTGTATAAACAAAAGTGAAGATCTAATAAAAGCATATGTTTTCTTAGCAGATCTCTGCCCATGGGCTACATTCTTTAAAATCCTGCTTGTTTGACCTGTGCATAGTTATTTCTGAGCTTCCCAGAATGTAAACACTTGCGCTAATTTTATTTCCAGGGAAGTTGGCCATTTTCCTATATAAACATGTTTAAAATAATGCATGTTCTCTTTCATTCCAAGTTTTGTATGCATTAAGACAATTTATTAAAAATTTATTTTTTTGATGATGAATTGGACAGTGTAACTATTAAAAAAGAAACAAAATCAAATAAGTATACCATGCAACTGTGTCTTTTAAAGCCATTTTTAGTAGCCATAACTTCAAGCAATGGTATTCCAATGATTTTCAGTCTCTAGTCTATTTATGAAAGGAATATGGATAGCAGATATTTATCCTTTCTTATGGTCCTCAGATAATCAAGCTAAAGTCGGAACCTTGACTTAACTATTGTAAAACAACCCTCTTTTTGTCAGCAGTTCTTTCATAGATTCGATTTTCATTGAATCATTGTACTGTTTCATAACTACATTTGGGCCAAGCTTTAGCTGTTGGACAGTTTCAAATTGTATTCAGGCACAATGTGAACTTTGGGTGAACTCGCTTGGGCATCTATCCTTGCAAGTTTAATGACTGTCCTAAATATTTACCCTCTTAGATCATATTTTCTCCACAAACTTATGAACATTATTCACAAGAATTATTTATAAACTGTTCTATAACCCTTTTTGATTGGCAGGGACAGTTGCTTCTCTAAGGTTATTGCTAATGCCTTTCCTCCTTGGCATTGTATTAACACCGAAAAGAATGCTCCAGATCAGCAAACATCTAACACTTCTAACACTACTTTTTTAGAGGCGGTCAGACCTGTTAATGATCAATTAATCAAGTCCATATTAGCAGGAGCACCTGGCTGCTATTTATCCTTTTTATTTATATGGAAGCAATAAGAGAGTTTAGTTTTTGTTCAATAAGTAGTGACACGGGGTAGTACTGTATATCATGTGGTTGATCATCAGTGGTTGAAATTACCTTCTGTTAAGACCTGGTAAGGAGATGATATCAGTTATATGTTCTTAATGTATATGGTTTGGCATGTTTTTATTTTAATGTTTTATGCCAGAGTAGTTCCTCTGCTGTGAAGTGGAAGCTTCCATAACAACAAACACCTGTATGTTGCAGCTGGCACTGACACTACAATGTTGTGCTGAAATGAGTCACATTTTGTTTCCTTAATAGGAAGCACATTCTGTAATGACTCATGTTGTGACAGTCACAGCATTACCAAACACATTTATCTAAGCACTTTGCTTCAGATTAAATATATATAACCCAAGTATCAATCTCCAGGTGCAACTGCATTTCTATATGAACCTGTTTCTCTCGTAGATGAGGGGGAGGGGGTGTTCACTAGGATTCCTTAAAAAAGACTGAACAGGCAGATGTGACATAACAAGAATGTAGTGCATCTATCTATCTATCTATACATATATACATATATATATACACAGTATATATTCTAATATATCTGTATATTGGGGTGCAAAGTCAGGAGGTAGTCAAAATTGTAAGAACTTCATCGCTGCTGTTGTCAGCTGAAAATAAGGCGATATGAGAGGGAAGCAAAATGACAAATTTAACAGCTGCAATGGACTCAAAGGCTCTCAAACTTCCCTACGGTCAAAGTGAGTCGCTGATTTATTTTTCTTGCTAAAATAAAATAAAGTTCCCTGATAGTTCCAGTAAGCACCTTTTTCATCATCAACATAATTTCAATGATTTCAATCTCAAATTGATGCAAACTCACTGTAGAAAATAGGCAAAATTTTTATTTAGATTTACATACTGAGAACAATTAAAAAAACATCATTGCCCCTCGGTTCTAGTTTGTGGAGTAAAAGCTGTATGGCAGCTTTTGAGGCTACATGGAGATGGAGCATCTTTTAAAGCAGACTCTCCTCACTGTTAGCCCGTGGTACAAGGCCTGACAAGGTCATGGAAGAGTTAAAACTCACTTTTAAACAACTATTTTGTTTGTGTGTGTTTCTGTGTGTAAAAGCACATCAAAAATCATCTGATCATATAGTTGGTTTTAGGATTTGACAAATCTAAGCACCAATTTTTGGATTTACACTCTTATATATAACTTGAAGTAATTATCAATTTATCAGTGTCACATCTTTTTTGCATTGCAACGTTCATTAACATTTTTGAGCTCCCACTTAATAGTCTTAATTTATATCTCACAAAACACACCGAAATGAGTCCTCTGCTTTCTACCCATCACTAGTACACTCTTCCCAGCACATGGGGAGCAGTCGGGGGGGTTAAGGGCCTTCATCTCTGTTGCAAACCTTTTTCTTAGCCTGGCATGGTCTGACTTTTCGAATTTGATGGGATGTCTTGAATGCCTTCCACTTATTAACGATCTGTCACTGTGGAATGTTGAACCTCAAATTGTTTGGAAATGAGTTATGTTAGCCTCTCTGGAGCGATGTACAGCAACAATTACTTCCTTCACAGTTACTACTTTAAATGATATCTTCTGGTAAAACGTTACTGACGAGTAAACTTCCAGAACACCTGCTTTGAGGTCTGCATACATGCTGCTCGTAATTTCATCAATGACTGATGCTGAACAGCACAGTCATTGAGTCACACATTCAGTTTATCTTCTTAAATCCTCCACACAAACATGTTTGCTTTCATTTTTAGTAAATAAATGACACACTGAAAAATAAATTGTTTATTTGAGGATATATTACACATATTATTTAAAGAGGCAGCAGCTTGCTAGCTTTGACACATTCCCTGAGATTCTTTGATAGAAGATCAAAGTTTTTGCCCAGACAGGTGTACTGATTTCTACTGTATTTTGCGGTTGATACTTGGTATGCTGCATACATCTTCATAGCGTCTTTGCTCCACACAGCTGACAACAGCCGTCTGCTGCAGTTGAAAACAAGGCAATGAGAGCAGTGAGAGTAAAGCAAAATGATGCACTAAACAGCTGCAATGAGCTCAAACTCTCTTTAAAGCTCCTTAAAGCCAGTGTGAGCTGCAGATGCAATGCATGCTAAAAAGTAGTCCTAGTAGCAGCAGGAATGTGGGCCTTCTCTATTGGCATTTCTGACGAAAAGCTCTATTTGTACAGATTTTGCTGGAGTAATATAATTAAACTTACTGGGTAAAAAAAGAAATTCCTCTCATCATCTCCAATTGCTTTCTGCGTTGGAGCATTTAGTGAATGACGGCTGCGGGGGGGTGGGGGTGATGTAATCGGTCAAAGTGAGGCAGACGAGGCTGCTGGTGGAATTTCTTTGTCTGGTTGTACAGATAGATGGTGGTGGATGAACTTTTGAACTCATTAAAGAGCAGCTTTTGAAATGGCATTATGTAAGCATTCTTGGACAGAAAGTTCAACTTTAAAAAGCAACTTTGCTCTCCTTTCACTGGTGAGCTTCTTTTGTTTCAAAGCAGAGACAGGAAAAGACTACAATCATGATGGGTCATATAGCAGGGTTTTTTCTTCTTCTTCTTTTCATATGCAAAACACAACATCTTACATGGCCCACATAGTGGAAAAAAGGAAGAAAAAAAAGCATTTTTCTCAGCTTGGAAGCATAAACTTGGATTTCTGAAGAGAAAACAAATGTATTTATTTTTATCACCACCAAACTTTATATGATGTTGGACTGGCTGTATGTCAGAAGTGGGGAGCACAAAGCTATTAAAGAGAAAAGAGCCATGTAGTCTACCCCAAGTTGAAGTAGCCTTAAGTAGCTCAGTTCACCCCCTAAAACTGGCTGCTGTGAAAAGATCTGTGAAGACATATTTGCAAAGGAGTTTATACTGTTTCTTTGTGGTATTTTGACTGATGCACATCATAGAAATCTCATCAAGATGTCTATATGATGTCTATATAAATAGTGTCGTTGGTGTCCTTATTGAAAGTTTGAAATCGTCTTTGTTGCACAAATGTGCTATCCAATTACAACTTCAGATACATCTCATTAATAATCCCATTACAACTACACTAATTTAAGCTTCATATCAACATACTTTCACAACAGCATTTTGATTACTTGGGTTCAAGTGTTGGCGGAATACTTTCATAGCTAAACATAAGCCAGCCTCGATTTTCATGTTTTGCAAAGTGTAATTCTTAATCAATTCAGAGTGACAGGATATTCAGGTGGATGTTTAGTGGAGCTGACACCAGTGGACGTGTATGTCAGCGTGTGAGGCTGTGGTTATCATTTAAAGAGGTCAAACAAGAGAAATATATCTTATATATATCTAAAATGTAAAGAATTATGATTAGAATCAATGTTCCCATGTAACAGTCTGTGCCATTTCACGTTCACTATTTTCTTCATCAGGTGTCTAAATATGTTTGCCATCTTTATACACAGCTGACTTCTGCTCTGAATATTTCTCAAGTCAGTAACTTGGGTAAATTGGGTGTTTTGTGGTGTATTATAATTTGCATTATTGTGAGATACTTTTCTCCAGCTCCTCACAACAAGAGGGATTTGGGAACTGAACAACATTTCCTTTTGACAGTTACTGTGGGGACTCTCTGCCAAAGTGGCAGATGTTTCTCATTACAGTGGTCCAGCACAGAGCCACAGAGGTGTCAAATTAGCTCCAAAACTCAGTCTCAGTGTGATCTTATAGTAGCTCAGTTGACTTCACTAAACTGAACGATTTCAAGCATTTAAATCGTAGCACCTTTACAAGACTTCCGCATTGAGTTTTGCTCTAAATATAAGAGGACATTTAGGAAAAGCCTTGCACTGCCTTGTAAAGCAACTATGCAGTTTCCTTAATAACATGCAGCAATTAAGAGTTTGAATTTAACATACAACAAAACGGCTAAATCCATCATATTGCATTAAAGATACAAAGTGATGAAGCATTTCATTTATTTTATCCCATTATTCCTGCAAATACATCTGAAGGATTGCAACAGTATAGAGTCTTGTACTTTTGATGCAAAAATCCTCCTGGTATTCTCCAGCGTGGTACATGGTGTATTGTATGCTAATTGACCTGGATTGGTGAGGTCTTCCGTTGCATAGCATATGCACCTATGAATGAAAAATGCCAGGATGTTGAAGGACCTGGGAGAGGCTCATTCACATCTCCCTCTCCCAACCACTCACCTTCTGATGCTACCCGTACGATAATGATGTGAGTTCATAGGGGTTGGGTGGCATTTACTCTTATTCTAGTTAGGGCCCGAGCACTTAGGCCGTTAGGGCCCTATTGTATCTGTAGGAATTTTTTTTTTTTTTTCCTCGTTATTTTCCGACTTTCTTCCAACGAAAGGAGGGCCTTTTTGCCCCCCTAAACGTGCCCCAAAAGTCACCAAATCTTGCATGCAAGCCAGGCCTGGCGAAAAATTTGATATTTAATGGTTTGCATTAATGGGCGTGGCCTAATGGCTCATCAGCGCCCCCTAGAAAACTTGTTGTAAAAGGGTTGTGATACGGACAGAATTAAGAGTCCTGAACCTTCATTGGTGTAAATTGGCTCCGCCCCTTCTTCTGATTGGTCGATATTTCATAGTTCCTATTTTCTGAAATAACTTTTGAATGGTTTTACAAAGAGAGTCGTGGATGGTGTCCTTTCTGATATGCTTATGATGATAAGTTGAGTTTTTTTGTGAACAGCAAAGGCACTTTTTATAGTATTATTGACCTAGGAATGTGGGGGGAACCCGGGGGGCTGTGGCCATGAGTGCGAGGGCCCGTTCATCGCTGCTTGCAGCTTTAATTATGGCCCGAGCACTTACAGTGCGAAGGCCCTATTGTATCTGTAGGAATTCTTTCTTCTTTATTTTTCCGACAAAAGGAGGGCCTTTTTGCCCCCCTAAACGTGCCCCAAAAGTCACCAAATTTTGCACGCAAGCCAGGCCTGGCGATAAATTTGATATTTCATGGTTTGCAATAATGGCTGTGGCAAGATGGCTCAACAGCGCCCCCTAGAAAACTTTGTGCCTCAAGCCCCACAATACGGTTTGACGTACATGAACGAAAATCACTACACACCTGTATCATGTCGCAACTTATAGAAAAGTCTCCTAGCGCCATGGCCGAAACCGAACAGGAAGTCGGCCATTTTGAATTAATCGTGTAATTTTGGCGCAATTTATGCCATTTCTTCTGCAGTTAATACGGCCCGAACCGTAACGTGCACCCAGGTGTGTTATACATCAAAATGTGCGTCTCCATCCTGCGACGACGCGCATTTCTTTTCTCAGTCAAAAGCGTTACCGTGGTGACGCTAGACGCCAAAAAGTGTGCCGCCCCTTCATCTGATTGGTCCATATTTGATAGTTCCTACTTTCTGCCGTAACTTTTGAATGGTTTGATATAAAGAGTCGTGGCTGGTGTCATCTGCTAAATGTCCAGGCCTGAAGACATCTACATGCAAGTCATACAAGCGCTTCCACTGCAGCCTGAACGTGCACAAGGGTGCGAGGGCCCGTTCATCGCAGCTTTAATTAGGGCCCGAGCACTTGCAGTGCGAAGGCCCTATTGTATCTGTAGGAATTCTTCTTCTTCTTCTTATTGTTCTGACAAAAGGAAGGCCTTTTTGCCCCCCTAAACGTGCCCAAAAAGTCACCAAATTTTGCATGCAAGTCAGGCCTGGCGAAAAATTTGATATTTAATGGTTTACATTAATGGGCGTGGCAAAATAGCTCAACAGCACCCCCTTGAAAACTTTGTGCCTCAATCCCCACAATGCGGTTTGTCGTACATGCACGAAAATCGGTACACACCTGTATCATGTCACAACTTAAAGAAAAGTCTCTGGGCGTCATGTCGAGAAACCGAACAGGAAGTCGGCCATTTTGAATTAATCGTGTCATTTTGATGAAATTTATGCCTTCCTTCGGCAGTTAATACGGCCCGAACCGTAATAACTTTTGATTGTTTTGACATAGAGAGTCGTGGGTGGTGTCAGGGGACTCTGTAATGAGTCCTTAAGCTTCGTTGGCCTTAATTAGCCCCGCCCCTTCTTCTGATTGGTTGTCCCGATTTTCTGCTATAACTTTTGAATGGTTTGACATAGAGAGTCGTGGGTGGTGTCATCAGATTCTGTATGGAGTCCTTGACCTTCATTGGCCTGAATTAGCCCCGCCCCTTCTTCTGATTGGTTGTCCCTTTTTTCTGCTATAACTTTTGAATGGTTTGACATAGGAAGTCGTGGGTGGTGTCATTTCTGATATGCTTATGGGGGGCGGTGGCCGTGAGTGCGAGGGCCCGTTCATCGCTGCTTGCATATTTAATTTGGTTTGTTTTTGTAGTTAGGAAGGTAAGTGATTGTCTCATGGTTTTATTTATTTTTTGATAGGCAAGTTTGGTTAGTTGAGGCAACTGTTTTGTTTATTTTAGCATTTGTCCAACCTGATGCTTCAACTCCAGTGTTCTAGACAGATGCATAACAGGGCCTTAACCCAGTTCTCATTTTCTTGTTAAAGGCTGAAAAATGTAAGGGAGTCCTGGGAAAAAAAGACGTGGTCTTGCTGGCACCTTATGTTGCTCTAAAATCTCAGTGTACCTTTTCTGTATTGAACTCAAAACTCAAAAATGACCTTAGTCAAGAGCACTTATATGACCCCATACAATCACCGAGCCTGACTTTTAGTCTTGTTGCTTTAAAAAGAAAAAAAAAAGTGCAATTCTCATTTTTTCCCGTAGGCTACCAATTTTCTTAGTTATGTGTTGCAGGAGGTGGAATTCAAAAATAGATGTAAAACATTGTAGAACAAATGAAATACATTAGACACTGATTATCAGGGGGTGTGCTCAATTAAGTCAAAGTAAATGTTAGAATCTTTTTTTTAATTTTCTTTCTTTATGTCCCAGAAAAATTGTGTTTGAAAATGTAAGTGAGTCAAGGCAAATGCTGTGCTATACTGTATTGGTAGGCAAATACATATAAGATAGCAACATTGTCTAATTCAATCATACAATGGATATATAGAAAACGTTCTTCACATCCAGAACTTAAAGAGAACCATTTACATTCAAACAGCAGTGTGGAGTCAACGTGTCGAGACCATCGAAGGTAGATACAGTACAGTATAGACAAAACACCACAGACACTGTCCTCAGTGCTTTTGTCATACTTCACAATACTTTACCAAAGTGTCACTGGGGGACTTTACAAACTCCATGAAGAGTCAAATGAAAAAAACATTTCACACATAAATATACAACGTGAATGATATACAAGATTTACTACAATTGCCAAAAGCTTCTGGTTTTTTCCACAGTTTGGATGAAATTACTTCATAAATGATTTTTAATGCATCACAAACAGTACATGACTTTTGATGAAAACGTCAAAATTCTGTCTCTGCAAATATATCATTAAATTAAAGCAGTACAGTGACGGCCATAAATACAGGGTGGGTGGGTTTTTTTTTTTTTAAATGTAGAAACTGTCCTAAAGATTTGACATGAAAGACAAAAAGTTATGCTGCTGGCTGATCGCACACAGTATCTGTGGCTTTAAACACCGTGAACACATGTTGTCCATGTATGTCACTTTTAGGTTTGTGCAGTTACTGTAGGTCATCACAGTTGTACTGAAGACTGAAAAACGGTGATGCGCATGATCCCAGGTAAACAAATAGTCATCAGTCTAAATGGTATTGACATTCTTTGTTGGACGATGGTTTCTTTGGACAGTTCAAGCTTATCCGCCTCATGCTTTTCGAGCACGGAAAATTAGAGAGGTTACATAACCCAACAGAGGTGAGAGGGAAACGGGTACAGTAGCATGTTGAGAGTTCCTGGTTCTGAGTATAGCATACTCCATAAATACTGTATATGTACATATATATATAAATCATGCACACACTCTCTCACATGTTCAGAGTCTCTGGGAAGAGATGTTGGATTCATATAAGTATTTACATCAGCTGATAGAGACTTGTATTCCCAGCAGTATGGAAAATGTGTTTTTTTAAAATGATGCATGGTACATCCTCTGATAGTTAAGCCTGACAAAGCGAGACACCGTAACGCAGCATCATCATCTGAACTCAGCACTGTTGCCCTTGTCTTATCTTTGCCCCACACCTGGGGTAAAAATAAAAATAATCTTCAGAGTTGGGCTGGGTGGCCACCTCTCCATTTTTCAGCACATTCTTAGATATATTTATTTAAAGAAAAAAAACAGATTGCAAAAAAAGCAATGAATTGATTTGTACGTCCACAGTAGAAAAATAGCACAAAGCCTTAAAAACGGCATTGAAAGCAGAATGAAAGCTGACCCCTTTTTTTTTATGTACTAAGCTGTGAGGAGCTAAACTCCTCTGGGTTATTCTTTCATCCCCAGTTTCTATCTCTTTGGTGCCAGAAGTCTTGACTTGCTTCATTTGCTGCAGGAAACGTGCTTTCTTTACTCCACGTCAAATTTGAATCCATTTTTAATGCACTTCAATTGATACCGCTTCTCCAGCCTCCTGGATTTTTAACAATAAAATAATCAATCCTCCATACTGGCCTTAAAGCATGCTTTTGACTGAACACAAGGGAGAAGATGCACACTTTGCAAACGTAATCAAGCCAGCCTTGGTGCACTGACTCGGCCAAACACGGAGGCTCTAATCCAAAATTAAGTTTGTTTTTTTGCAGTAAACAAATATAAGACTAACTTAAGATACTTTATTGAATTAATTATTATAGCTTTGAAGTGGCCTTGAAAATGAGGCCTGGAAGTAAAATGAGGCATAAAAACCATCCTCTTACACAGAAAATAGCACTGTGAAGAAGCAGAATGACATCGAGCAGATTACATAACAGTTTTAAAAGCATGTGAGCACGGTGCTAAAATTGAAACATTTTTTTTTTATATATAAAACACTCTCATTCATTCGGTCAAGTCCTTTTAAAACACACAAAATTCTGCATTTTCTAAACACTGTGCTGCTCTCAGTCACAACACTCATCTCAGTGATACCTGACTGTATTTGGTAAGAGTGAGAGCAAAAATGGCAGTGAGGCATAAAAGGGAATGTGATACGTTAATGTCCAACAAACCCAGCTCCTTAAATGTAACTTACAAGGTGCAGTGGAAAAAATATTGAATTCCCTGTTTTATTTTATTTATTTAATGGTGTTTCTATGATGAAACTAAGCCACCGAGTGGCACCACAGCTATCTTGTGTTTTGTACATGTTGGTACAAATAAAGGTCCAACATCAGCATCATCATGATGATCTCTGCAAATGATGTGTACATGTGGTTCTGTACATCAGCTGCAGTGACTGCAGGCGGGCTGGCCCGAATACCCAGTACATAATGGACTGGGAAGAGAACAAATATTGCTGGCTTCGACTGCAGGGACAAGAAACCCTTCTAGGGAGTATAGTTTGGTACCTGGAGCTGAACCGCACCGAGAATGAGGTTCTGAGAGGTTTGGGCTCCGCCTGTGAGCCTCTGGACCCGGACCCCCACACTAGGCCTCCGCGCCCACCTTCTGCCAAATTAAGGCTTGGAAGTTACTTGTCGTGCACAATGCATGTGCGAATGCACCGCGGATGCCACATGTGTCCTGGCCCTGGCTGCGTGATTGTGAATATTCTCGGAAAAATGTGTGATACGTATTCGAGAAGCAATATTCACTTGAACGGCCGAGGCGTTGGTTCAGCAGGGACAGCCCTGACTCGTCAGGGAGCTCTGCTGCAGTTACAGGCTCACTATGTGTGGCATTATGTTTAGTAAGGGTGAAAATCAAAAGCAGCAAATTGTCAAATGTCATCGAAAATCCTGTATTTTGCTTCCCGTAACAGCTGTCGAGCACGCTGAGCAGAATGCCGTGTTGCTTTCCTCCCAACAGCTGAAATGAACTGTGGCATCACTGCAGATGACATTTACGGCCAACATGGAGTGAGGGCTCTTTCTTTGTCGTTTCATTCCTAAATTAATCATTGCATGTCCACAAATGTTTTGACAAATATGGGACTATTTGGGTCCAGCCCTGCACTGCACGTACAGAATCAGCCGAAGAAATGCACAAGAATGCTGTGAAAGTTTGTGTTGCTGGAAATAGATCCTAATTCTGTTTTCATTTAATAAACTAAAAATATGGTTCGATAAATTAAGTTTAACATGTAAAATAAGCAATATAATATAGTTTTAATATATTATGATGCACCTGCTTGATGTTCTATCTACATTTGAATTTTTTCCTGCAAAAAAAGTAAATAAGAGGCAAGATTTCTTGGTATGGCACTAACAGTGTCAAAAAAAAAGTACAGTGTATTCATAGGCTTCTTGTGCACATCATGATGCTGAAAGGATAAAAAACAAAATAGCAGTCACTTAGTCCATTCAAAAACTATTTTGTTGGGTAGAAAAACTGCAACTATTATTATGAATATCAGAATGCGTTACGGTCCAAAGTGAAACAACTCAGTTGACAAACGGCGTGCAGGAGAAGCAGTGCCCGTTTGGGTGCGACAGAGTGAGAGTCCGAGTGTGCGCCATCCTCCTCCTCCACTCATTTCCTCTGACGTTGTGGGAGCCGGTGACTCTCCCTCCAAACATGCTGCACATCTTCTGAAGGCTGGGAGGATGGATGGAGTCTTGAGAGAGGGTCGCGGTCAGGCGAAGGGGTTGTCCGACCTTAAGATGGAGCTGTCCGTGTCGAGGTAGCTCTTGCCATTCATGTGTTCTGTGTGACTGTCGATGGTGTAGCAGCCCTGCACCTCCGTGATGGAGGACGCTGTGTAGGAGGCTGAGCGCAGGGCGTCTGAGTGGTTCCCTATGCTGCTGCCAAACTGGATATTGTACTGGTTCCAGTGCCGCCTCAGAACTCCTTGGACCTGGACAGAAAAACCACATCTCAGATATTAATAGAACTGCTTGTGAAATCATTAGTTGACTGAAAGTGAGGAGCGGTGCGTTCATAGCCAAGCTTGGGGTAATTTAGTAACTTCTCTATTGAAAATGATTGGTAAGGCAAAAAAATAAAAAGGCCTTTTATTTATATATCTTTTAATCCCTGACAGACCAAAATACTAGTATTCATCATGGTCCCAAAACAATTGTCTAAGCCCCCCCCCCCCCCCCTCCTAAAAAATTAAATAAAATATATAACATAAAATCAGCCTTGTTAATTTATCAGTTTTTCCAGTCTAAATGCTAAGCTACTCTAACAGCCATCATGCGTCTAGTTTCTATCAATATCAAGTTATATATATATATATATATATATATATATAAAGTGTTATATATATATATATATATATATAAGTATATATATATAAGTGTTTTTTCTAATTGAAATGACTGGTCTCTTGTTATATTTATGTCTAAGAAAAACTTCAGTGTCAGTGAAGTTTAATATTTCGTGTTGGCATGTTGGAACAGCCTACCGATCCCTATGGAGATGGAAGACAGAAGTGTTACATTAGAGGTTAAATATGGCATACCAGATCAAATATAGGCAACGTTATGTAGTTTTCTGTTCTTTCATTATTTCTAATTGTGATATTTTGATGTCAGCTTCTGCAGAGCATTGCTAGTAACACACAGGGGATGCTGCACAAGCTTTCTGTTTTTAATTTGTGTCTTGTGGATTTGATCCCACCTTGATGTGTCATGTTCTTTGGACTGTATCTACAGAACTGTGTGAACGGCAGGTTTTGATTAAACTTCTAAGTGAATCCATTTGCTGAACCCATGTTCCTGTCTATGGATGTAAGAGAGCTCTGCTTCTTTGAGTGTATAACGAGCTCAGGATTGGATCGCACTTTGGAAGCAAACTTATGTGAAAGAGCAGTAAAGTGCCACATGTGCTAGCTCTCTGTTCCCAGATCAAAGGCAAATAATTTGGAGAATCTTGTAAGCCCATTCACTTCAAACAAAAACAAGCCTTATTTTTATATACAGATCAATGGGTTTACAGTCTGTGGCCTTTTTAAAATTAGAACAAGAAGACAGACACACGAGAACTAAACATGTGAAGGGAAAAAGCCTTCTCCACCGCACAGTACGTGATGGCGGAGAATACAACTGTTTCTCAATACCAAGTACGCAAAGTTTGGACTTCTGTAATTGGTAACATATACTTTGCAAGTATGATGCGGGCAAGGCGATGAATGCCGTTTGGTCTTTCTGTAATTGGACCAGCAGGGTACTTGTGTGCTTGCCCCTTCACAGCTCGACCAGCAGGCTAACACCTACCGTGTTCAAAAGCAGCGGCAGTATAACTGAGCATTAATAAACTGGTGACTGAACTCCAAATATTATTTTATTTGATTATACACTCAAATGTTTGTCTACTTCACAAAATTATTCATAATGCTTATGCCCCCCCTCTGAAAAAGTTTGTGACACTCTGCTCTGAAAACACAGTACGTCTAACTAGATCTGTTACGAGGGGTGAGTGTAGTATTCCTCAACGTAGAACTCAGTTTGGCAGCTCTTCTTTTTCCTGTGTGGCCATGGGTCAGTGGAATGTCCTTCCCACAGAACTTATTCTATGTACAAATCCTCACACATTCTCATGCTTGTCAAAGCGCTGGTTACTAAGTAAGCAAGTTTGCACACATTGTTGAGTATTATGTGAGTGTGTGTATGTGTCTGGTTATGAGTGTGGTTGAGGATGAGGATGATTGTTATCTGTGTATTGTATGTGTTTGAATGTGTGATGAGAGTGAGAGAGAGTGTATGTGCTGTTGGTTTCTATTGTGCACTTTATGATTTGGCGCTCTTGTTTCCGTGCTTTTATTTATTAGTGCATTCTGTCAAATTTTTAAATATTATGGTTATTATGTCTTATTTAAATTAATCTTAATATTGTATCTGCTTAGCACTTTACCTGCCCAGGGACTACAGGCGGAAATTAGCAATTGTTGCTATAACCTGGCTCAGAGCATCTCTTCTTGTTTTACAAGATTAATGTTTTTTTTGTGCATTGTCCCTGTTTTAAATAAATAAATTCAATCAATCAAAATATTTACAACTGTTACATTATATGATATGCTTTTTAAATGGGTTTTATTCTTTTTGTATTTCAGCTGAGTTATTGGTGGAGGCTAAAATGAAAAAAACATCCAATAGGATCCATCTTGATAACCTAGCCCCTTGATAACCTATTTTATTATTTTAGATGCAAAATGCGGCGTTGCAAGAGCACAACCGTAACTGGATGGACACAAACTTTAAACTGGAATAGCACTTGGACAGTGACATTTCAAAAGTACACAGAACAGAGAAGTACACGTATTGAGGAAGGGCTTGTCTTGCCGACGTCTGATCACAAACAGGGAACAGAGCAATAATGAGTGTGGAGGCATTTCAGGAATAAAAGCAAGTAAAAGGACATGACCCAGACTTACTTCTCCATTGAAAAAGCAGAAGATGGTGGCCACAAGCAGACCCTGGAATAAAAACAGTGATATGATATGGCTTAGTCATTGGTTTGAAGGCATCTTCAGGCATAAAATGTTATGAAGCAGTGAAACATAAGTGATCTGAACTGCATTTTAAGAGCTATTTGAACCCATTGCTCAACACATTTTTCCCGTACTGCTCAACGCTGGGAAAGATGAGCGTGATGGAATAACCCTATGTCAACATCCAACTGATCTCAGCGACTTTCAGTTCAGATAATTCAAGCCTTCCTTCCTGCTGTTCTTTATCTTCTCTTTTGTGTGGTACAACATCCACAGAACCTGCTCATGGGCTTTTGGGCTTTTACTAAAAGCTAAGGAAATAATAAGGTTAAACATTTCAATTTCAGAAAAATAAATACTTCTTTCAATAGAGGAAAGATAAACCCCGGTATCAAGCTTTCAAATAGATTTTATACAAGCTAAATTACAACAGAACCTCACAGGAAACAATGACATACCATTCTAAAAATAAATGCTTGAATGCATTTACATAACACAAAGGTGATCACAGTCACAAAGTAAAAAATATGATGTCATTCAAGCCTTAATAGTGGCCATTGACCTTCGCCTCACCTGGTAATGCATTAGTATGTGCATAATGTAGTCATATATCTCAGAGGAAACCCGTCCTTCGGGCTTGTAGGGAATGAGGACGTACTGAATTCCCAGAAGAGGCACCAGGATGAGGGTTGCTCTCACCGCCTTCATGTAGAGACTGGACTCGGCTTGATGGGTCACCTTCAGCTTGGTGATGAGCACTCGTACGATGTTTAATAGAAAGAACAAATTGACCTAATGACGAAGGAAATCCATAGATCAATTACATGTGTACCTTACGGAGTGCATATTATCAACGAGTGGTATGAATTGGATGGTAATTTTCTGAGTTAACTGGTCAATAAAAATCATAAAATAAGGATGGAGTGTGGCTAAAATATTTAAAGTCATGGAAAAAAACCCTGACTCGACTATCGTAGATATGAGGAAGTTCATGGATGGATGGATGGGAATAAGTAAGTAACCTTATAGAAATTGTTGGATGGATGGATTTGGACCAACACATTTTCAATCCACTTACAGTTAATGATCCTGATCAAAGCCAACACAGCTTTTCAATAATTTATTCAACCTAGAAGATTATCAAAGAATGTTTTGGGTTTTTCTGAAAAAGCAAGCCCGATGTTTGCCTCAGAAGTCGTGTTTCCATTAACACTAGAATTGCACAAAAGCTGTTTATCGCAAAGAAAAACTAGAAATTTGAAAAAAACGTCATACTATTTTATGTTAAGGTTTTTATACATTTTGATAGTCCAGTTTAGTGCAAAAGTGTCTTTTTTGCATTCATCACGTCTCTGGCATCACCGCATGTGATATTGTCACTCAATCCAAAACCATCAAAACTTAGGGCCAAATCCACAAAAGGATTGCGCGGCTTTTGCGGCGGCTAAACCGGTGCAAATGAGACAAAAAGAGAGCGTCTAATTCACAAAGCACCCGCAAAGGGCGAATTGCTCCACAAACTGCGCTGCCAAGCAAATAGTGGCAGTCTGCGCCGGTGCCATTTGCATGCATGTAAATTAGGTATTTGCCCCCTTTCTATGCAAATAAGCCTCATTGCAAAAAGCGCCTAATTCAGAAAGGCCAGCGCTATTTGCCACACGCAAAAATAGTGGAGCAAATACCGTCTTTCAAAAGCGTGTATTAAACTGCGCGCAAACTCACTGCGGCTCTGTTTCTCTCTCTCTATTCAATATGATTCAAGCCTGTGTGATACTGAATGATATTAAGGGTGAAATCTACATTCAGACATGACTGTAGACAATCAGATCAAGTGGGGTTGTGGACTTATCGGATTTAAAAATAAAAGTAACAGGACGGAGTTCAGGATTCATCCATACATAGGGGCTGCTTTATTACAAACAATTCCACCATATAAACATATAAATCTAGAATGTGTGTGTTTAACAGCTGACCTGTAGGTGTGTGTAGCAAAACACAGAACATGAATTACCATCAGATCCTGATCTGATCCCGATCCAGTGTTAATGAAGTTACTGGTGCTGTGCCTTGTGCGTAAATGCGCACAGCCTCTTAACATTTGACATTTCATTAGCTTATTAGCTTATAGCTAAAGTTAAACAGTCTTATTGCTGCGGGGACGCAATGGATCTCCCGAACCGCTCCGTTCTGCAGCGGTCGCTCCTCTCACTGCGCTGCAGAACGGAGCGGTTCAGGAGATCCTTGCGTCCCCGCAGCAATAAGACTGTTTAACTCGTCCTGAACTCAGTTTCACACACTCACCTCTGCCACAACTGGACTATATTTTAGTTTGCACTTTACATGATATTTGTTTAAATACCTTATATGTTTATTTTTATATTATGAATGTGCTTTTATTGTCTGAATGGAAGTGTGGTTGATGTTGATTTTTATGTTTAGATGAGCTGCTGGACGGTTGAATTTCCCTTTGGGGATGAATAAGGTTCTATCTATCTATCTATCTATCTATCTATCTATCTATCTATCTATCTATCTATCTATCTATCTATCTATCTATCTATCTATCTATCTATCTATCTATCTATCTATCTATCTACATGCGAAATACTAGAAGTACAAATACGTGAAAGTTGAGGCTATTGTGCTCTCTGCAGTTTTCATTATGGACCAATCTGTGTGCTGAAATACGGAGAACACTGGAAACAGCTCCGCTCACTCAGACAAGTGCAAATTGCACTCAGCCGCAAAACTTTATGGACGTGTTTGCTCCGGTATATCATTAGAGCAAAATCTTTTGTGAATAGGACCTTAAAGCAGGGCAAATTGCGGGCGCAAATGCAGCGCAATTCCCAGCGCTATTTGCGGGCGCAATCTATTCTTTGTGGATTTACCCCTTAGTTTCCAGCTGGTTATTGGCCTCATGACAAGATTTTGTGCTATAATCCTTCCTAACCATCATGCATTACTGCATACACAAGGGGTTCGCCTTTGAATAATAACTTAAATGATCATTTGCCGCCTTCATCTTCCGTCGACCATTTCGCAACATTAGTAACGGAAGTTGGAGTAATTTGTCCAAAACTAAAGATGCATCCATCTTTTTTGCGGTCGGGATCTTTTTCATACTTTATTTTGAAGAGAAGTCTCACAGGACGACATTCCAGGAGCGTTGTGCTCCTAAAAAAGAAGAAAAAACTACCATTCAACGGTAACACCGGACCCCACGCAGCGGTACCTTGTTCCAATTTCAGAATGGTTTTGTTTTGAAAAAGCGTAATGGAAACCCACCAAGAGACTATTGCATAATTGTTCACCAATCTCTTAAACAGACTTCATGATATTTGCAAAATAGTTTATTCTGCACACAGTGCTTTATTTTAATGGTAATCAATCTGTTTTGACTAGATCATGACATTTTTTTTATTTATACATATCTCATTTCCTCGTCCACTCTTGGGTGGATTTGCATCAGTATTATGGACAATTACCCCACTGAAAAGTCAACTTTTAGCTTATGTTCAGGTTGTGGGAGGTGGCTTCACAGTATGTTTAAACATTCAACATGACGTTTCTCCCACCACAAATACAAGGTTTACGATGCCTCTTGTAATTGTGGTCAAACCAGTTTTACCTACTGTATGACTTGCCTGTTCAGTGGATGTTAGTTCAAGGTGTCTGATGTGAGAACATTCATAAGAGTTAGGTTATCCAAATTAAATGGGAGTTCTTTTCACATCCTTTACCAGAATTAAGGATATAGGCTAAGAGTTTATTTTAATTGGTCTTGGGCCTCGAAAGAGCAGAAAGCTTTTTGGATACGGTGTAATGTCCCCGTACACTTTATTAAAGAGTACATGGCCCTGTTTTTGATTCAGCCTCAGGGACCTGAAATGGTTGCTGCTTGTGTCTCTGCCTGTTCTTGTGTCTGTTTGTTTGTTTTTTCTGTGCCCGTTGTGCGTTTCCCAGTGTTTTTTTTTAGTTTCAGACTAGCAGCACCCCCCACCCCTTCACATTAAAAAAACCCAAAAAAAACAACAACTCTATCTATATATATATATATATATATATATATATATATATATATATATATATATATATATATATATATATACATAAAATATATATATGATATATTTATATATATATATTATATACATAAAATATATATATATATATATATATATATATATATATATATATACATAAAATATATATATGATATATATATGATATATATAAATATATATATTTATATATATATTATATACATAAAATATATATATATATATATATATATATATATATATATATATATATATATATGCCTTAGGTTTTTACCAACTTGGTATTAACCATTAATATATATGCAGACAAAAAAAAAAAAAAAAATAGAGTACATAGCCCAACATGTCTGGGGTCCAAACAAGAAGGCTTCCACCAATCACTCTAGCAGGTTCTACACATTAGTACCTGATCTGAAGGTCCTGATTCCCACATTCCTGATCCTGTTTTAGAAATAATTAGCCATGTCACATTAAGGCACTTCTGAAAGTAAGTGTTTGATTTGAAAAAGAAAAAAAAATCTCAGGCCCAAACCAACATCAAAACATTGTTTGTTCCCTGAAACCTGAACAAACCGATATAAACATGTTTTGACACTGAACATCTGGAGCCAAGAGAGTCTTAAGGGACTAGTTTTCTCTGAAGCACGTTCCACTGCACTGATTAGGTGAATTCCTAGAAAACTACACAGGCCTGGGGACCACAGGGTGGGTCCTCTGAGGGGCAGATGAATTGATTTCACAAGAAAAGTACAATTAAACATGCAATGAAGCTATGTCCTGCTTGTGGGCCCCCCACAGCGTCCACTCAGAGGAGGGCAAAAACGTGCTATTGAGCTGATTGTGCAAGAAAATACCATGACGGAGCAAAAAAATCTAAATGTTTTATTTGACTTAAGACTGACAAAATATTGAGATTGAATCTGCTGTGGCTGAGTAGTTTTAGAGGAAGAGTGAGCCCTCTTACCAAAAGTGCAGCACATATGGGACCGTGGATGATGTAGAGTAGCGACGTTTTGGAGCTAATCCAACAGCTGAAAGGGAGAGGCGTAGAAGACAAAAAAAAAGTTTGCACAACCTTATCAGTGGATCACAGGAAATGTTATCTCTATTGGAGATGTTGAAACGGAAAATGCAGATAAAATCACATTAGACAATCTATTCCACAGAGATCTACAGAATATATCTTCATCTAAACCTCGGCCCAAATACTAAACAAGATTACAGTAAAATAGAGAGCTATGTACAGTGGCAAAATACTACAAAACCATGTGAGCCCACAAGAGATCATCTGTTCTTCATCTAAGTCACAGTAATACAGAAAAAAACAATGTGCCTAAGCTGATAAAACACAAACATTTATAATTCTTCGTGTTTCTCGTATATTGAAAACAGCCATTAACCAATCAGCTGGAGGACAAAAGAAAAAGAACCCTCAGATGTCTGGTATGAATGTCTCTAATAAGGTCATTTCACAGCATCTCCAGAGGTTTAAGTCTGTGCTCTGACTGGGTCAATCCAAAAGTCTAATCTTTTTTTTAGGCCATTCTGTGGTGGATTTTACTTGACAGAGCTGCAGGTTATTGCTCTGCTGCATCACCCAACCTCTGCTCGGCTTTGGCTGGTGGAGAGCCAATGTGCAACATTGTCATATCACTTTTCACCAAAATTGGGCCTTGATTTCTCTCTCAATGACAGCGAGTGTAACCGGTCCTGTGGCAGCAAAACAATGCCTTGGTTACGGTAATGTTAACTTACTTGTCGTTGTAGTAGTAACTCCGAGCTATGGCATGGATGGAAGCTGGAATAAGTGGAAAGCCTGCAATAAAGGGAGAAATGAAGTTAAAAAAAAATGCTTGAAATGCTTATATAGCGTTAATTCTTTTTTTTGGTTGCTAAATTCCCACTCACCCCAGCCGAGGAGATAGTACCACATTAGGTGTTGCTTCTCAGCAAACACAGCCACCACGATGAGGGTGTGCAAATAGATCCCCTCACACAGCATCCAGAAGTAATTACAGCCAAAGAGGTACAGATGAATAAACTGGGACACTTTACAGCTTGTCTGAGAAAGAATAACATCACATTGTGAATACAAACGGTGACCGCACTGATTAGCGCAACGTTAGAGAAGCTTCTCAGCTGATTTATGGCATTTTAAACGTTTAAAGCGATGACGGCTGTAGTGGAAAGTGAACCAGCAGGGGAATGTCTAAATAAACTGAGTGATGTGGATAAACTAACCGGATTCCTCTGCACCAGCTCCTGGTTATTTGCTACTGCCGTCAGCGAAATGATGGTGACCACAGAGTTCAGGACGAAAGAGAAGAAGAGGTTTTTGTGAAGGGTGATCCTTTGGCAACTCAAACTTCTGCAAAAAGAGGACAAACGGGGGGGTGGGCATCTCACTATTTCACCTCGCTTCGCTGATGATTCATGCAAAGACTCATAATTAAACAAAAACAATCTCTGCCAATGAAGCGTGCTGACATCAGAGATGTTGACCCACTTGAAATGGAAGAATATAGCGAGGGAGATGAAGAGGGAGGCCAGCGACAGTCCGTGTCCTATGAGGGCCAAGTAGAGAAGATTCATTGCAGTCTGGAAGGAAACAAGAGGCGGAAATTGCTTAATTTGATCTGTTCTGCTTGTGCAGAACAGATTGCAACTTGTGTACTGTGTGCTGATGAGCCTTTAGGTTTCGATAAATGGCACTAAAGGGTCGAATCTGCTTTACGTAAAGCAGATGAGTGCATGAATGTTGAGTGCAAAAGCAACATTAGTATTTAGATTCTTCCATTACCTACTCTGCATGTATGAGAAATAACTACTGAGGTTTACACAGGTGAGATGCACGTTCATGACCTTTCACGATTGTGTTGTCACTGCAAATGTACAGTAATTGTACAAGCATTTACTGAAAGGTCTAATCATAAGCCAGGTATTTACACTCTGTATGTGGTAATGGCCTTTTGTGATGTTACCTACCACTCTGCCTTCGTTGGTGTGCTCGTTGCAGCGAGTGTAATTGGTCCATGTCCGGTTGCTCTCTGGATGCAGAAACCAGTGGCCGCTCTCGGTACAGATCTTTGTGACCATTTCTGCAGGGAGAATTTCAGGAAATCAGACCAGCCTGTGTCCTTTTGTAAGAAAACTGTGTGTCCTTGCTTCACTAGGACTCTGACGGCTTTCGTGCAGCTGTGTTTGTGTTTCAGGTAGTATATGCAGGTAGAGCGCATATGCCGAGAGCTCTTTGTCTTTTGAAATAAAAGGCAGACAGAGGAGGGTGAGTACAGTAACTTATTTAATGAACCCAGTGATCCTTTTACACAGTTGCTCACATGGAAACAAATTGACCATAAAGATCCACAACAAAAGGCGAATAATCCTGTCACTTTACAAGCAACATATACAAATCCTAATAAGATAAAACTCAAATTAGTATACATTTATTTGACTTGTTAGCTTTGACCGGACTGTATTGCCTGTGAAGAGGACATGTTTTACGTTATAAAACACCAAACTTAGACTTCGCTGATGTGTCTTTGAGACGTTTTCTGATCAAATCTTTTCAATTCTCACTACTGGAATAAGGTTCTCTTCTTCTTTGCATCCACGCCTCAAAAATGGGGGGTTGAGTCAGGATGCCACAACCTATTGCTATTTTAACTTGGTTTTTTGCCAAACTTGAAACCAGATGCGGTATGTTTGAGCACAGTGTTGCAGATCTCACCTGACGGATCGAAGTCCTGGAAGTAATCCGGGCAGTGTTGCTCAGTTGCAACTCCTGCTCTCGTGTCCTCCCAGCACAGCCAGCCATCCCAAGTGCGATTACACATAGACTCTAAAACCAAAGATACATTTCTCAGGTCTGAATGGTTTTATGAGTCACTGTTTTACATTCAAATTCAGCTGAAAAGACTGACAACTATTATCAGACACCATTTGAAAGCACTTGTAGCAATTAAGCAAACAGCGTTTTAAACAAACGTCTTTCCAACTTCTCAGTAAAGACAGCATTAAAATTCAGAATCATGAAATATTAAAACCACCTTGTCTGCTCTGGGTATTGTCCTTCATTATCTTTTGATAGCACTCAAACTGGGCTGTAACGATCTTGTTCCTGGTGAGTCCAATGTCATGGTAGACATTGGTTTGGTGCTGCTGCTGGGTGTCATTAACCTCCATGCTTGCCTTTACCAGAAACTATGGGGAAGTAGAGAGAGTGGGGTTTAAGAGAAAAAGAGACACAATGGCAGAGTTGCAAAAAAATATATACAAAAAAGATTTCATATGTATATAATATTAAATATATGTTTTCAAACATGATTGAAGATCATGGTGATTTTAACATAAAGGTCAGTAAAGATCGACTCGTTTTTGGAGAGAGAGTCCCCAGTGGTCAGTCGAGGAACTGCGACTAAACTCAATTTCTGGTTGCCATTGAACTTGCGAAGGATGTGTGTAGGGCTGGGCGATATATCGAGATTTTAATATATATCGATATATTTTCAAACACGATATGGTACGAGACAATATTGTTTATATCGATTTAAAAAATAAAAATAAAAAAAAAATTTTTTTACATTTTTTTTTAAAATGATTTTGATATAGCTTATTTTGTGACAAATTGACTTGAATGTTTTATTTGAGATTTGCACAAATGTTTTGTTATTTGCACAACTGTCAACCTCAGTGGAAAAGTCTGCCTGTTACTGTCTACATTGTATTAATTGCACAGTGTATTTTAATTTAATTGTTATGCAGGAAAGGGATATTTGTTTTATTTTATTCAAGAAGCATTTTTATTCTATATATGCAGGCAGTTTATTTTTATTCATTTGTTTTATACATGTTGATATTGTGCAGACCTCTGTTAATAAAGGTACCTGTGTGACATTTGGCACGAGGCTTTGTATTAAAACTGACTGTTTTTTTAAGGGTTTGCCTCAGAAAAAAATGAAGCTAACAGAGATGCTATGCTATAATGCTTTGGGGGAAACCCCAATTAAGGCACAGAAAAAATATCGAGATATGTATCGCCATTTAGCTAGAAAATATCGAGATATGACTTTTGGTCCATATCGCCCAGCCCTAGATGTGTGTCTGACACATCCACTGCCATTACCCTTCCGTGTGCACAGTAAAGTGGAGATAAGTCATTACTGTATGGTCGTCTTGGTTAAAAATGATAAATTAACAAGGAACAGCTCAGAATATGGAAAAGTGTATCTCATGATGAATATTATATATCCTGTGTGTATAGGTTGTCCTACCGTTGTAAGATTGCACAGAAGCATGACTGCCACCATCCAACTCCGTCCAAAACTGTTCAGCTTCCTCTCAGCCATGACAAAGCCAGTTGGTAGTTTACCAGCTGCAGATCTGGAACAGAGAACAAACAGCTGAAACACTTGCAAAAGACCATACAGCCAAATATTGCTACTATAGTTACCATCATAGCCAAATTTAGCTGGGATTAGACCACAGGGTTACTTAAACTCAGGCTAAACAGCCTTGTTATAAACATTTATTAACAACAACATGCAGATTTCTGGATCAGTCCACATGGATGAGACGGGATGAACTGCGGGACAGACATCTCTGTCTGTGTGTGTTGTTGCGGATCAGTCTGAAATTAAATGCTCCAACAATGTACTTGGCTTAGTGATTGAAGAATATCACAGCTGACAAAACATGCCAGTAGAATGAGGCCAGCAGAGCCCCATCGTTGCAGGGAAGCTCCAGTGTCCTGACAAAAGTAACGCAAGGACGCATTCTTACTCCTCATGTGTGTTTTTATACTCCACTCAGTCTCCGTCACACAGTCTCAACTGTAACGACACTTATAAATTCTAAGTGCATTCACACATTTAACTTTCAAAGGTGATGCTTGCATCTCAGCAAAGGAGCCCCCCAGAGCGAGGTTTGGAGTAAAGCTGCAGACCACTGGGATTTCCGGGCTGCTGCATAGCAGACGAGCCAGAATTCAAATCGAAGCCTCAGCTAGTGCAAATTTTTTTTTTTCAAAACAGTGAGTTTGCTAATGCCTGGAGCCTCACTGGCTTCAGATATTCAATACACAACTCTCCCAAAAGATTAATTTGTTGCTTTTGTGTTTTATGTATGTGTATGTATGTACACACACATATATATATATATATATATATATAATTTTATTAATACATCACGGTACTAGCAAGAAGTTCCCTCATCACTTTTCAGCCAGAACCAGGTTGTTGTATGAATCTGTAGCAGTGAGGCTGATCGGAGAGACAAAGGGAACCTGAACAAGATCCAACTGGGTAGAGTGTATGGCATTCAAGAGTGGAACTACAAGTGTCTTTTATAAATCAGTGGAACTAGGTCACCGCTTCCCTGTACAACATGTGGTATGTAATTAAATTTAGCGGACCAGCTCGGCAACAGAGAAATGGGGGAATGGAACTAACGCAATGCAGTTTTCAACAATAAAGCACATGTCTTAATGGTCTCTTACTGATGTTCATATTGTGTATTTTGATAGAGTGGGTTTTACAGAAATCAGATTTTAAAGAAAATGGATTTAACAGAGAATCTGAAAATATAAAAGAGCTGTGAATGATCGTCCAGCGTTCTTCTTTTTTTTTCCAGCGTTCTTCTCTCAACACTCATCACCATCTTGCAGTAATCGCAGTAATGTACTAAAGTGGACTAAACACACATGACTCAACAGACCTCCTTGGGGGACCTCTTCTGCCAAGGACAAGAGAGTAAAAAAATAAATAAAAATAAAGAGATTGAGAATAGAGTATCTCAGGTGCTTACAATTTTCCTTTTTAAAAAGAAAAAAAAAATCCAACAACTGCTTGATTGAAAAAGAAAGCAAAGTAATGGGGCAATTACACACGTTCAAGCTTCGTCCCACCATGCAGATCCACATTTGCTCTACTTACAGGGTGCCGTCACATCTACAGGCTGCTTAAAACAGTCAATTTTCTTGCTCGGTGGCGTTCATTTTGGTGTGAACACAATAATAGCACTAAGGTGAGGAGCAAAATTAACCAGGTCAAAACCCCCAAGAGGAGAAGGAGAGGTTCTCTCAATCCAAAACCACTTGCTTTAAATCAGTTTAACCTCTACTCCCCAAGGAGTAGAGGTGGGCAAAAATATCGATATGGCAATATATCGCGATACTTTTCCAGCCGATTCAATATCGATATTCAAAATTTGAATATCGATTTTTTTTTTTTTTTTATCCCCGATCTTTTTCCCATTATACCACCCAGTGCTCCTACCTAAGTGACAGTCCTGGGCATTGCCACTCTCTACCAAACCTGGGAGGGCCCTGCACTGAGCTCAGGTTTTATTTCACGTTTTATTTCATTTTATAATTTATTTTTTATATAACACAATTGCCTGTCCTTAAAAAATGAAAAATAATGGACAGAGGTTTATTTATTTATGGATTTATATCTATACTGAATGATCACTGTGCCTGTCCTTGGTTTTAGTACCCATCTTTCTTGTGTTTATTATCATTTTCCACATAATTAAAGCAACCTCATACTAAATTTAATGTTAATTTCATATGATGTAAATAATATGAAAAACATATACAAATATGTTGTAACTTTAGCTTGTATAGTTATAATAAAACATTGTTTTGACTCAGTTTGTGCCATGAATTGTCACTATAATCTGATGAACGTGCAACTCGGATTTTAAGATCCATCACTATCATCTGATGTACATATATACAACTTGGATTTTAAGATGTGTAATGCATTTTTAAATTTTTCGGTGAACTATGTAGAATATAATAATCGGGATATCGCATAATCGGGATATCGCAATGTGTATCGTATCGTGGCTCAAGTATCGTGATGCGTATCGTATCGTGAGGTCCTTCCCAATACCCACCCCTACCAAGGAGTATGCATGTTATTTTTATTTATATAATGTTTTTCTTCATACAAAATGAAACTTTACACCAAAAAGTAAATAAATCAGCCTGGGACTCTCAGAAGATAGTGGAGGCTCATCTGAAGCGAGAAGACTGTACTGTCACTTGTGGGTTTCACTGTCTTCAACAGCTGGATTTACAGTACATGAAGACGATTTATCTTATAAACAAATATGGATTTTCAAATAAACTGGGGAGAACTATAGTGAGAGATGTCAAGGAGCCCAATGTATGCAAAGATGATTATTTGTTGATGTTGATGTTGTGAGGTCATTCAGGAAGAAGTATTGGAAGTGTGATGGAAAATTTTGACTTGGCCACTTGGATTAAACCAAAACTACTGTGAAGAGCAAATGTAGCCTTGTACAGAGAACTGAGTCTGCAGAATCGTAAGAATGAATCATAATTTATGCTTTAAAATCATAATGCTTCCTTTGTTTGTTGTCATTCTGCATCGACACACCTGATGTATGTTCTGACCCATTTGCATCCAACTACTTAATTAAATCTACTGAAATCTGGCTCATCTCTCAAGTGTTATTCTTGGAAACTTAGATACACTCAGTTTCAGTCCATACATATTAAAAAGCGTTTAATAGGTTTTTCCACAACAGGAAGTTTTGTCTTTTGCTCTGAGACCAAACTTGAGACACATGGAAGCTGCTTTTGTTTGATGACGGAAGAAAGAGACCTCCAACCCAAGAAACGGAGTTCCCACAGACAGTGACCATAAACCCTAATCCTAACCCTAACCATTAACCCTGACTCAATTTTTCCACAGCTTGATCCAAGAGGGGCTCTATCAGGGCTCGTATCTTAACTCCATCGAGAATATGTGTAGGAAGCTCAAGGTTAATGTCCAGGCTCGGAAACAAAGTCATTTAGATGAAAGGCATAAAGGAGCTATCATTCCTCAAATGTCACGTCAATTTAGTTAGGAATTACCCTGTGAGATTTATGTCACGTGTAAGTCACAAAGGTTGCACTAATTATTACTAATTGTCCAAAAGCCAATTATTTTGGCCTTTGCATCAGTAAAATATATCAGCTTAAAAGATATTTGTCTTTGTTCTTGTGGAACCAAATAAACTATAAACGCTGTTGGTTAAAGCAATGTTCATTGAAAAGTTAAGTTATATTTGATTTTCATTAAAGGGGACCTATTATGAAAATCACGTTTTCTCTTGCTTTAACATATATAAAGTGGTCTCCCCTCAGCCTGCCAACTCAGAGAAGGAGGAAAGCAACCAAATTCTGCAGTGTCTGTACAGCCGCCCGGATGAGCCATCCAGTGGGATGTGGATTCTACGAGCCGTTCAGAATCGGGCTCGTTACGTAACGACGGGCACAATTTACATCGGTTGGCCTCCGATGCGTGAAACCACGCCCACAACTAACTCCGCCGGCCGGAGCTTCCGCCATTTTTCCGTAGCAGTGTATCGCGTCATTCAGGCAGCCAATCAGCACAGAGCCTCATTATCATAGCCCCGCCCACTCAGAATCCCACATTGATAATGAGGTTAGAGAATGGGATGATAAAGACATGGCTCAGAGGCTGAATTTCTAATTTATTTAGCAAAAACAATCAAAAGCTTGTTTTTAAGACATTCAAGCCCTTTTTAAAATAGGTATTAGATGCCATAATAGGTCCCCTTTAAGTGGGGATAAACATTTTGACCTTAACTGTATTTCTATACACCAAACAAACAACATGGTGAAGCCTTGGCCCTTTTCCACTAGCACCTACTCTGCGCGGTTCTACTCGCTACGCCCCCGTCTTGCTTGTTTTCCACTACGGGCCGAGACGGGTAAAGGCTGGCCAAGTATATACTTTTTCTGTACCTTTTCTGCCGAGGTTCTGAGCGTGCTGAGTCGGCCCTGTATCTGACGTCATCACCCTCCACGCCACCGATTGGTCGGGGGGCGGGGCCGTATGACGTTTGAATCAGGAAGCGGGAGTCAGCGCGAGAACAACTCGCAGCGATTTTATTATACAGCACAAACGTCTTTTTGGTGATCCAACTCTGAGGTGCAGATGTTCATAAACTTGGTGGCTGAGAAGAGAATTAAAAAGGGATGTAGACCGGCGATAAGGAACGACCAGTTCTACCAGGCGCTCTGTTTTTTTCTCAGCCGCTCGCGGCTCCAGCTGATTTCTCATCAGCGCCGACACAAACAAAGGGGTTGCGCAATCGAGTACGTCACAGCAGCTTCACCCCAACCTGCCCACTTCTCACCTGGGTGTCGAAAAACAAACGAGGACAAATAAAAGCGGGTGGAGGCGGTACGAGGCCTGACGAGCCGTCCTGAGCCGGGGCGCGCTGAGTAGGTACTAGGGCTGTTCGATTAATCGATTTTAAATCGTAATCGCGATTATGTAATTAGAACGATGTTAAAACGTGAAAATCGTAAAATCGATTTTTCACTTTTTTTTTTTTTTACCTTGTCTGCACACATATTAATGATTGGAAATACCTCTCAATACCTGCGACAAGTGCCCCATGGGAGAGGCTCTTTAGTGTAGGAGGGGGCGTTGTAACATGCCACCGGGCATCCCTCAAGCCAGATGCGGTAGACCGGCTCGTGTTCCTTGCAAAAAACTTGCAAATGTGAATAGCAAATGTAATGACTGACATTACACACCTCTACCTCCTTCATGGGTTGCATTATTATTTAGCATGCAAAGACCCAGTTTAGTTTAATTAGAAAATGTCTTGTTTTATTTAATTGGAAATATAACTTACTGTATGTTTGCAAGTGCTGATTTGCTGATTTTTTTTTTCAGAGATAAAACTTTATATTTTATTATATTTTTTAAAACTTTTTTTCAACTTATTTTACAGAGTTTTGCACTTTATTCATTCATTTTTGGTTTAATAAGAGCAAAGTTTGCACTTAAAGCCCAATGGGGCAAATGTTCAATAAAAAAACAGCATATTTGAAATCATTTCTTTGCCTTTTGTCAATTCACAAAATAATCGTAATCGTAATCGAAAATCGGATTTTGAGAGAAAAAAATCGAGATTTTATTTTTGGGCAAAATCGAACAGCCCTAGTAGGTACTAGTCGAAAAGGGCCAAAACCGCAGAGGAATAACTGAGGGCACAGGAGAGCCATTAGCCCCACATCATAGAGCTATCTGAGACTGGACCTCAAGTCTAGTCAGCGAGGAAAGGAAAGAGGACGGGCTTACTGAAAGTGGGATTGTGAAGCATTATAGTTATCCGCAAAGTAGAAACAGGCGGGAAGAAGTCAGCTGCTCTGTCACACATGTATGCAAAAAAACTAACGCTCACAAGCACACACTCTCAAGTGGAACAACTTTCCTCTGCCAAATTCCCCAGCTGTGTCTTGGCCGGTGTTGTTTTTTTCATACATTACGCAGTAATGCAGAGGATGTATCTTGTCAGATGGCGACAGATGTCAAAGAATGTTTTCCCAAAAGTAATTTGCTTTGTAGTTGCGGTTGTTACCATTTTAGCATCTCTTATTTGAGGGCTTGTTTGAACTCCACAGTACAGTTCAGTCTTACCGGTGTTAGATTGAATAAAAAAACAAAGTGATCTTTTACATGTAAATGGAAACCATTTGTCCCGGTTAGAGCACAAAAAACATAGGTAATTAAAGCTGTAGAGGGATGACAAGATGTACTTTGTCATTCTCAATTAAGGCAGAGACTAGACAACCCTTTCTTAACTAAAAAGTGGTCCAAAAAGGCATTTTTATCTGCGACTCATCCACAATAGTTCATATTCAAAGTCTATACTCAGCTCTTGCTTAAACAAACATTAATCAAATTGTTTTCAGTTTTCATTCATCTCAGGCAGCATACATGTTTTATTAAATCATTGCTATGCCTTATTGAGGCCAGATTATGCTTTTCCATGTTTTCTGACTTTCCTACAAAGTTAATACAGTGAATTACTATCTGAGACATGGCCAGAGTCTCAGAAAAAGATGGGACAGATGTTGGAATACGGCTGTGAACAAAATACCTGGGTTTCAAAATGCTGAGAATGCCTCGTGGAAAGGTTTCTCTCTTACGTCAGCCCACTATGATGTCACCCAGAGCGGATTGTCCTAGTATGATTATATTCTTGATGCAGCACACATCCATAAGAGCAGGATCGTCAGCAGGCTTTTTAAAATCTGTTCTTCCGAATCAGTCTTTTACTTTTGTTTCGAAGATGCCTCCAAAGAGACTTGATTTTGGCTGTGATGGGAAGTTGGGTGACGACAGCTAAGGGAATAGTTTATTTTCCAGGAAAGTAACATAACTAACATAACTTCACAGAAGAGTGTTTTATGAACAAGGCCCAAAACTAAGACTAGCCTCAAGCTGATTCTATTTCAACGCCCAAAAAGTCCCTTTAATGCATCTCACACCCAAAAAACAAAATCATTTACTGTAATCATCCAAAGTCACACTCAATTAGTTCGCAACTAATGAAGTGGTAGGTAGTTTGATGAGAACATGGTTAGTCTTTTATAATCCTCGACTCCATATCGTTCCTGACTCAGTATTTTACAGCACCTCCCGTATCCTAAGACAACGAAAACCATAATGTTGTAAAACAGCAGGTGCTAGCCAAAATATTTACTGAGCAAAGATGTCCAGCTGTAATGTTTGGGGGTGGGGAAAATAAAAAGCAATGTAATTGTGGCTAGAAAATGCATGATTTGAGAGCAATTACCTCTTGCTTTTGCTGTTGGCAGCTTCCTGAGTGACACCCTACAATCTTGCGTGTGCTTCTGCTGCTCTTTCCTGTCTGAAGTTAAATACACATTTTTGTGTCTCAGTTTTTACGTCGATTCAAAATGCAACATTTTTGTCGGAGCTAAAGAAGCTTAAGGCATACTAATAAAAAAAAAAAACAGACACTCCTATGCTACTTCAAAGTAAGTATGTTGATACAGTAAATTAAGGATCTTCATCCTATAGTCTGAAAAGATCTAACAAAAAAAACATACAACACATTACATTTATTTAGTTTTGCTAATTGTAACTTAAAGCTGAGTGAACAACCTCCGTGGAAGCACGACTCTTGATTATTGATGTGTTTGAAATCCACCAACGGCACAGAGAGTTACACTCAAGCGCTTGGTCATGTAAAGTTTGCATGAGAGATGACATCACCTGTTACGGCCTCTGCATAACATCTGCTATCTTCTCAGCCAGCGCCAGATTTCTGCTGCACTTATCAACTCATGGTTTCCCTGCGGAGATGTTCTGCTGTCAGTAAACTTCCCAGTAAACAGGATGTTTGGTGCCCCACGCTCCACCCAGTGGCATTGGGATGTCCATTAGGACGGTGAAGACCCATAACTTCATTACTGCCTGATTTCATAGCCGGATGCATGCTTAATTGGAAAGGGGGACAATTACAACCTATAATTGCAGAGGAACAAATAGCCCACCCTTGACTGGTGTTTAGTTTTCTTTTCTTTTTTTCCCACTGCCTCTGCAACTACTGTTAAAAAATCACAGCTTCAATGCAACGTATTCACCAGGTAAACATTTCCTACGCTGCTATCTACCTGCACTTTCAGTATATGGAGAAAAAACGGGCTTGGTTGGACTAATAAAGGAGAAGTATCATTCACTAAGTGTGGAAAAGTTCTGGCGCTGGACAATGTAATGAAAACCGTCATAAAAACCGTCAACTTCCTCTGGGTTCACGGCCTGAATCACCGCCAGTTCCAGCAGGAGCAGGTAGGTGCGGCGTGTGGAGATGTGCCTTACCACACAGACGTGAGAAGGCTGACCAAGAGCACAATCCTCAAACGTTTTTTGAGCTCAGAGAAGAGATTGCCCTTTTTATGAAAATCAAAGGAAAGCCCATCTCAGAAATATCTGACCCAAACTGGCTGTGTGATTTTGCCATGTCATGCAATATAAAGGGATTTATCACCAAGCTGACCCAGAACCTGCAGAGTAGCAGACAAGTCATCACAAAGATGTATGATCTGATCACTGCTTTTCAGCGTAAATTGCACCTGTGGAAATCTCAAATAGAGCAGAACGACCGGATCCACTTCCCTTTCTGTCAGAGCACATCAGCCATATTCCCCGGAGCCTTTTCATGCACCCATCTGGCCACCGAACTGACCCAGTTAATCAATGAGTTTGAACGAGTTTCTCCGGCTTCTCCTCCAATCCATCTACAGTACATCACACGTCCTTGAAATGGAATTAAGAGATCTCCAAAGCAATGGTGACCAGAGAGCACAGTTACAGGATGCTGAAATCCTGGACTATAACTGTCTAATCTCCCCTGCTTTGATGCCACAGCTCCGACTTCATGCAGCCCGTGTCCTGTCCATGTTTGGGAGCTCTTACCTGTCCGAACAGATGTTTTCAGTCATGAACAGAAACAAAACCAAGCACACATTACGCCTCACTTACGACAATTTTCTTCGCTGTTTTAAGGATTGCCATTGCACAAGACATGAAGCCAGATATCAACAAAATAACCTGTGTCAGACATCAGGCCAGAGATCAAATAATTAAGTATTAAAAAACTATTAATTGTGATTTTTTTTTTTGATTAACTGTGAATAAGAGTGCACAGTGTGGAGTTTAATGTCTGGGCTCGGTTTGTGTTTGGTGTTAATTACAGGATGTGATTTATGGATGAGGGTGCTGCACAATGCAGTGGTGGAGATAGAAGGGGGCGTAATCAAGACTAATTCACGACTTCTCACTTATTTCACGCATACATTAAGCTTGGTCAGTACAGCTGTAAACTCAGCCTGCTTTCATTGTCATTTGGAGTTATTTAAAAGACTTGATTTTGTATGGGTTTCATATTTTCAGTTTGTGAAAGTGTTCATTCAGCCCACTTTTCATTAGTTGCATTTATGCCAGACAGTTAGAGGCTATTGGTTTCACACTTGTCAAAAGAATTTATTTGCTGCATCTCAATTCTACTCCCATTCAGTTGTTGATTTGAACAAAGCTAGTAATTGGGTTTTGATATTTTGTTCTTATACATCACTTGAAAAGCTCTATTTTAACAGTTTAAGGGTAGTTTTATAAATACATACTGCCACAACCGGCCCTTTGAGGTCATTCATGATCTTGATGGGGCCCAAAATGTAAATGGTTTTACACCTCTGGCTTAATGTGTGTGTTGTAATCATCTCGTAGTTGTACTAGCAACTGAGAAAAAAATGACCCGACCATGCAGGTCCTTAGTTCTACACAAGGGAACATCTTCAGTCTGTCCTAGGAATACCAAAGGTTTGTGTGAATAAAAAAATGAGAAATAATTAACTCTCTTTTAGTTTGAAATATGTTCTAATGTTGTATTTTTTACTAAGTAAAAGTGTATTTATATAGCACCTTTGACAGACAGACGTCACAAGGTGCTTCACAAAAGAAAAATAACGGATACAATAAATTGCAAATACAATAAAAAAAAATAAAAATAAGAACATAAAACAACCCCTATTCTGCCGTAGTTAAAATGCTTGGAGGAACAAGTGGGTTATGAGATTACTCTTAAAGGCATCATCAGAGACCAAGGAACGTAGGGAGAGGGGAAGCTCATTCCAGAGCCTCGGCGCAACAGCCTGGAAAGAGCCGTCTCCTCGGGTCCTGAAACGGGTACGAGGGATCAGTAGGTTCAGGTCCAGTGACCCTCAGCCTTCGAGAGGAGGTGTAGAGACATAACAAGCCTCTGATGTAGGGGGAGTCTGACCATGCAAGGCTCTGCATGTTGACACCAGCAAAATATGACTGGTATGGCCGTATTAACTGCCGAAGGAATGGCATAATTTGCGCCAAAATTACACGATTAATTGAAAATGGCCAACTTCCTGTTCGGTTTCGACCATGGCGCCAATACCTTTCTATAAGTTGCGACATGATACAGGTGTGTACCGATTTTCGTGTATGTACGTCAAACCGTATTGTGGGGCTTAAGGCACAAAGTTTTCTAGGGGGCGCTGTTGAACCATTAGGCCACGCCCATTAATGCAAACCATTAAATATCAAATTATTCGCCAGACCTGGCTTGCGTGCAAAATTTGGTGACTTTTGGGGCACGTTTAGGGGGGCAAAAAGGCCCTCATTTCGTTGGAAAATAAGGAAAAAAAGGAAAAAAAAAAGAGGAAAATTCCTACAGATACAATAGGGCCTTCGCACTGTAAGTGCTCGGGCCCTAATAAACAGTTCAATTTCATGTCTCAGAGGCCTTAAAATAACAATACAACTGGATATCATCCGCAAACAGGTGGTAAGAGACACCATAATTTTCCTGGACTAACTTTCCTTAGGGAAGAACATAAAGAAGGAAAAAAACACGCCACAAAACATTTGCCAAGACACTCCCACCCGATACGTAAGAAGCGAACCACGCCAGAACAGGACTTCACATTCAGACCAGCTACAAAATATAAGCACATATTTTATCATCTAGTCTCATAAATATTTGCGTCCATCCAACGGTGGCATTCTTCATCAACTGTCAATACCTGACTATGGCACATTTTTGAACAAAGGAGGAATGTTTATACGTCATTTTGACTTATTGTGTCCGTTTAAAAAAAATATGCATTGTCCCGAGGTCTTAATGAAAGGTCTGTGACATGTATTGATCAAATACATGTCAGAGGGGACACCACAGTCAATCTTTGTGCTGTGCATATTGATTTGGGAGAAGTTTTATGTTCCATGTCCTTCCTCGCACAACCCTCTGCATTTCTCAGAGTTGGGAACTGACTCTTGAGTGGCCCGGCCAGTGTGAGGTCCAGTGTCCTGTCCAGAGACGCCAAGGCATGTGACAGAGCTGCAGACTGACCCGGTGGCCTTTTTGATTTGTGGGAAGCCAACTTTAACCACTGGGTCATGGCCACCCCACAAAATATATATATGAGTACAGAATCTATGGTTTTAGATCATGCCCATATACAGCTCTGTCAAATCATTTTTCCCCCCATTGGTTGATTTATCACTTGGCTGAGGTTCCCAGGTTCCCGGGTTCACGTCCCAGCCAGTGGCCTGACCACTCGTTTTTCCCCTGTCTCTGTCCCCGTTTCCTGTCTCACAACTGTCAGTTAATGCCACTACAACAGTTGGTTTTAGGAGGTTTTTTATATATAAAATGCAAACACATCACAGCATTAAGAAGAAATGGATAGAAGAGTTGTTTTTTTTGTCTTCTTTCTGTCTTTAAATATTTTTATCCCAGATTTTTTTTCCCCATTTTATCACCCAGTCCTACCTAAGTCAGTCCTCCATCTACCAAGCCAGGAAAGCCCACACTGAGCTCAAGTATACTCCTTAATTTCAGGAGTGAGGAGGCCGCTTCTTTTCACATTGTGGGGTTTCTCTGGCCGGACGTAGCGCGTGGAAGGATCATGTTATTCCGGCCAGAAGGATCATGTTATTCCGGCCAGATCTTCTCCACCCCATCTGACTGGCCAGAGGGGGCAGTGTGTAGCCCAGGACTGTTGCATGTTTTTGTGAGGGTAGCTCACATTAGTTACCCAAGGGAACATGGGGAGAACATGCAAACTCCACACAGAAAGGCCCACCAACCCCAACCAGGATGTGGCGTCCCCCGGCGGGAATTCTAGCTGTGAGACGGCTGCACTACCAGCTGCGCCACCGTGCCCCGATAGAGTTTTTATACTATACTGTGATGTTACCAACATAAAACCTGAATTTTTTTTTCAAAGAAAGATCAAAAAACACTAATATATTATGGAAACATATTTCGTTTATAAAAAAAAAGCAGAGTTAGTAAAGCTGAATAAAACTTCCTGTCACTTTAAATGTCATGACCACAACGAACTGCAGCATGACATCATGTCTTTTTGTTTGAATTAATGAATGCACAAAAAGATTAATCAAAATTTAATTTCTCATTGTCTGATCGTCCATTTGCGGTTCAAACCCTTTTAAGCTAAAAACTGAACAAATTTGATCACCGGCCAAATCTAATCACTGTTGCATCTCCATTTGCTGGTTTTGGGTGGAGCTGGACAATTGATCCGATTCAAATTGAGATGGCAGTTGGAAATAATGCAATTATGTAGCACATCAGATGGAGGCTTAAAACACAGGCGTCCTCTGGCACAGGACGGCATTGTCTTCTTTGTGTTATGTCCACTTGTGAGAGTCGTCACTCTGCTCGTGTACTAGACTCACCAAGCTCGGGTAGGGACATGTGGAGGTAGAGTATGAATAACAGTTAAAGGTAGGGTATGTTATTCTTTGTCATTTGTACGCCAGAACTCCTTCTGTCAGTTAATTATGTTATGTTTATTAATCGCTTAAATCTATTTTTTAATCACTACCTTTACTTTTTCTGTTTGCGACTGGCTTTTATTATAAAATCTGTGTTTGTGCGGTGGACTTCTTGTGCTGGAGTTGTGGATGGAAAACAACGGTCAGTCCCACCTTGAAGTGGACACTGATTGGCTGTTACTGTGTTTGTGCGTGTTTAGCAAATGCTGGTAGGTTCCCATTGTAGCTGGACAGGCCGGGGGGGGCGGTGAGTAGTGGAGACATGAAAATGGAGGAGCATGTGAAAGTTGTGGGAATTTACATTTCTAAAACACCCCAACGGCACCCTTGATAAAGGTAGAGAGATATGTGTTCTTTGTGGAAAGGACTTTGCTCACCACAGAAGCAGCTCAAGTTTAGCCGCATAAACGCAAAGCACCCGGTCACGAGCGCAACCACAGCTAACGTTAGCAGCAACGATGTTAGCAATGTATCAAGCCATTTAAAGGAAATGTATCAAGGAATTAAAAGGAAGACACCTAAAGTTGAGGGCTTTTCTCAACAATTTTTAAATGCGATTAAAAAAGAGATTAAGTAGTTCAGTTTAAGTGTTCATACACAACCGTGGCTCTAGAATTAGCACTCTGTTTTTTCTTGATGTTTTAGAAGCATATATCAATGTAATGTCATAAAGTAACCGTCTGAGAAATGGCCATTGTTCAGCCCAAAGTCTAAAGGTTTTTCTCAATGTCGTTGCTGTTTGTCGGCATTGACTATGTGGTAAAATGTAAAGTATGTTCAAAATCTAATGCAGCCCGAATTTTAGCTTGATAATCGCAGACCAAATCACAACTGCAACATTTGCCAGATTTTCCCTGAATCCTTCACCTCTAATTGTGGGTCTGCCGGACTGGATCCACGGACCTTTTGGGCCTTGTATAAATATGAAGTGATCAACAATGCTCACTCCAGATTTATATGTCTTGTTAGTAATACCAGGCAACCGACTGTCTTGTATTCTCTAAAAGCAACAATCAAAATGAACAATAGAGTCAGAGGGGATGAGAGCTTTTATTTCTTTGGTAAATAAACAAAACAAGTCCAAAACCTGAAGCTTTCTACAAGTTTCCTTCACATGAAACAGGTGCAAGTTTAAGTGCTGTCACTCAACTCAGTCAAATGAACAAAAAATAATCTAAAGAAAAAAAAGCTCAGAGATGGCTTGCCCTCCTGTCATTGCTGTCATGTTAAAAGGAACCCTGGTTATTAAGACTTGTAGTCCCTAATTAGCCACAATTGTTCTCTTATACTAAAATATGTTGTTAGAAACACATAAAATAATGTAATTGCTTTAAAAATCTACAATGTTTATCACATATTTTGACCTGCGGGAGGCGCCATGTTTTACCTGTGCAATGCATTCTGGTGGCGATGACGTAGAGCGGTGGCTCTGGGAAGATAAGCCGCGTTAGTTTAACTGCGACATGTATCTAAAACTTAGATGAGCAGCATCTCCCGGCCGTGGAGGCTGACGAGGGAGCCCATACGACGTCTCGGTTCAGACAAACTGGATCAAAGTGCTCGTGTGCTGTGATGCACGGGAGATCAAAGTCGTGCGCATCTTATCAGTGCATTAAACTGTATATAATGCAGCGGCGCCGCCAGCCGGAATCCTGTACGCACTGTGCGTACAGGCGACTGGCCCAGGAGTTTGACGAAACGGGAGGCGCAGACCGCTTCAAATAGGCAAGAACATCATTATTTAATTTAATGACTATTCTAATCATTTTGGTGGAGCCACATCTGGCTGGGATTTTTATTGCGCCGTCACCTGTTTAGCTGTGTTTTGATCTGTGTTTCTGGTGCGCCGTCACCAGCTGTGTTTTCATCTGTTTCTGGGTGCGCCGTCACCTTTAATGTTTAGTTGTGTTTTCATCTGTCTTTCTGATGCGTTGACACCATAATGTTTATGTTTGCATCTGTGTTTCTGGTGCGCATAGTGCGCCGTGCGCACGTTATCCAATTTGTCACTGCAAAGTTTTGTTTGAGGAAAAAAGATCTTTGAAATACTTATTGCACTCTGAATAGCCAACCAACCTATCCTCTCCCTAATGGATAGTCTAATCTTCAGGCCGAGTGAGAGCCTGAAATTAGCCGTATAGAGCAGTGGACGGACTGTTTCTGTGCCTATTACGAAATTGAATCCTGGCGGCGCCACTGTCCTAATTATTTATAAAGGGACAGCGGTGGATGCTAATAATCTCCAAAATTATTGATATTGGAATACGTTTTATCACACAATAGTTTACCGTGAACAGCTGCTGACAAAAACACAGCTCTTCACAGCAAACGCTCTCTTTTTCTGTTGGCATCGAGACGCAGTTGCTGCACAGACACCATGGATTTTGTCCAACTCTCGCCTCATCCCGTCTTTCTTGGTCTTCATTTGGCTCGTTTTGAGATGGGTTTTCAATGTTGTCCTCCTCCTCGACCCTGCACTCGGGTTCAAATTGAAACGGCTGAACAGATGACATCTTTAGTGTCTGGATTATCTGGTTGAACAGTCACAACAGTGTACGTGGGCCAGCAGGTGCAACTGTGTGACGTCACTGCCCAGAATGCATTGCGGTGTAAACAACAATGGCGACCTACGTGTTAAATTATATTTTCAAATTTTATAAAAACGAAGATATCAAAAAGGTTTTTTATATCACATTGTTATAATTGATACCAACATTTATCTGTTAAGACCTACATGTCTTAATAGCCAGGGTTCCCTTTAAGACTCCTGTAAACCCAGTGAGAGCTGATGCATGTGTGGGAAACGGGAGGGTCTATACCTCCCTAGTTAGTCTCTCTGTAAGAAACAGTCTGTGTTTTGACCACAAGAAGCTTAAAAATAACCCTAACCCCTAAGCGTATTTTGAAATCATGGGTCCTCTGAGAAGTAGTTCCCATCGGTGTAGTGAGATGGATCACTGATTCTTCCCACAGCATCAGCTGTTCATTGCGATCTTTCCCTCGTGACTGCAAAAGGTTTAGATTTGACTGTGCGACATTTCAGCTGTTGATGCTGTCGAGGCTGGGGCAGGGGAGTACACCTCAACGCTGCCAGAAGCGTCACCAGATGTCAGGAGTGGAGGGAAGAGTAATACCAATCCCGTACAGTTGTGACTGAGATGCTGTTTTTGCTCAACCACAAAGACACGAGTCTCAATTTCCCTCGCCCTGACTGATGCACAAAATATTTTCTACTTGAACAAGGCCTAGGGAAGCTGGGTTTTCCTAGTTCTGAGTCTTTAAACAACCCAGATACCAAAGTATTCATGTCATTGCATTCACACCCTCACCGGCATGCCAGCATCCTCCGGGCAAGCACATGGCTCTATTTACAGCTGTGGCGCTGAAAAGAGGAAAAGCCTTCATACTAGTATTGATGCACATAGCTCTTTTGGGGGGGTTAAAGTAATGAGACTCTCATACTGGTGCTAAATAGATGAGGTCACTTGTACTACAGACTCACTATAGTCTTTCATGTCCTTGAAGCTGGACAGAACATGGCCAATATCCCAGAGAATTATGAATATTGAAAGATTATGTCACCAGCAATCTTCATCCAATGCCCATGTTCAGTGGCTGTGCAGGCTGTGTGCCCTTTTCAGAGCAAGTCTGAAAATAAAGATGCATCGGGTGGGCTGGAAAGACATGCAGCACGCCGGCTGAACATCTTTTTTTTCTTTTTAATCCATCACTAACCTAGTCTTTATTCCATTTACTTTTAAGGCACCAGCCTTGCTGCATTCATACTCCAAGAGCAAAACATGTAAAAGTATATATGACAAAAAAAATATTGCAGAGATCATTTACTTTACACTGTGCAGTGCAATCCGTTTAACATCAGTGTTCTCTCTGAGGAGAGTTCAGAGTAGAGCATTTATCTTATCGCTTTGGCATTCATCTGAAAATGCTGTGATGACACAGCTGATGCCTACAGTGGCACGACGAAGCTCAGAGTTCACTTTCTCAAAGAAAAAGTCAAAACCGAATGCTGGGGCGCTTTTATTTAGGCCCCACCTGCCCACCTGTTGAACACGAGCAAAAGGTTTCACGAGCATCCATGAGACTGTGCGCAAGAAAAAGTATGGAACCCCCTTGAAATGAATTGGTTTTCTTCTTTAATTTTCCATAAAATATAATCTGATCTTTTTCAAGTCCAAGAGGAACACAATGCACTAGAGTTGTCCCGATCCGATCACGTGATCGGAAATCGGGGCCGATCACGTGATTGCAGACTCGATCCGGACTCGGACGTTATGAGCCGATCAGGAATCGGATATATATATATATCAGGGTTTCCGTTGTCCGGTAATTGCCGGACTTTGTCCGGTAAAATATGCCGAAGTCCGGTATTTTATAATCTCTCCGGTCAAAATGTCCGGTGAAAATACTCACTGGCGCCGACATCCACGTGTGCGTTGATCTATGGTTCCGCGTCGCACCGACGCAGAGTCTACAGCGTAGGGTTCGCGGCGACGCGCACCCTACGCCAGACCCTACGTTGAAGGCTCTGCGTTGGTGTGACGCGGGACCATAAATCAACGCACACGTGGAGTAGTGGGCTCGGAGCGGCAGCATGCGCGGAGAGCACGCCTGTTTGTTTTGAAGCTGAAGCAGCCCTATGCTAAAAAAAGAAAAAGAAAAGAAAATGTTTTTATACTGACTTAAGAATGTTCAAGCTGCCTACCTCCTATGTGCTCAGTTTACAGTACACATGTTAAAATATAATAAAAGGGTCATCCTGCATAATTTTCTTTTCTCTTCTTCATTTTTTATTGTTTTATAAAAGTATCGGATCGGGACTCGGTATCGGCAAGTCCTCAAAATCAAAGGACTCGGACTCGGGGGCAAAAAAACCTGATCGGGATATCCCTACAATGCACATAAGCTGACATGACAAGCATTATTATTATAATGATGATAATACCTATTAAAAGTTAACAGAGTGGGAGGAAAAGGTAAGTAACAGAACATTTACACTTGCTTGCTTTCTTCTTGTTACTGGTATCAGAGAAAACGGAGACCCTTGTTGGATCTGTATGGAGAAATGTTGCTGGAACTAAAAGCTAGTTAACGTTGTTCCCAACATTGCTCTCTTCACATTTGGTTTCAAGTCAAATAAAAGCAGAAAGCCTAATGAGTTGGACGGAGCATTTTGTTAATGTCAAAGATGCAATAATGTGAAGCTAATAGGGATATAAAAGTCACAGGATGGCAGCCAGGTCATTGCTTGTGTAAGAATAAATGATTAATTGAAACATTAGTGTGTAACAGACTTGCATCTGTGTTTAAAAGAACTCCACAGGGTTCCCTACATTCAGACTTTAATCCCCTATAAAAACAATCTCAACTTGGGGCTTCTTGTTACTACGATTTATCACAGCTATTACCTCCTGACACATGCAATTTATTTAGAAATAAGTTGTCAGGCCGTTCTAAAACGGTGAAAAGTAATTTCACTTCACTTCACCAGTGAAGTGACTGTAAAAAGGCAAATGCTAACTAAATCATTGATGTTTTCTAACATCCTGTATTCTTACACAAAAGTGGGAATATATTTTTATTTAGCTAGCTTGTTGTTTCTCAGCTGTGAACATGACATCGTGAACAGAAGTTGGTCTCGTGGGGAAAAAAGAAATAAGCTGTAATGAATGACTGGAGCATCTGGAAGAAAACATCTAAACGTTGCCCTGCACAATGTGACGAGTTGAATTAGTTAAAGGTAGCTTTTTCTTTAATTAATATTTGCAAGACATTTGACAGATTTTAGTATCACAAAGAAAGAATGTGACCTGTGAAACTGGTGATTTTTTTTTTTTCTTTATAACATTTGCAAAGAAGCCTAAAAGAAGCCCAACTTGTTACATGTCCAATAGCCTGTGTTCTCCTTTTTTTTTTTTTTTTGTATTCTTAACTCTACATTACTTTACATTTTTGTGGCTAAAGCCCATAACTCATCTTTGCTGTGTCAAATAGTCCATGGTCAGTCCATACTTGACCCACCATTGGGGTATGAAAACTTCAACGGGTTATTTTCAACCCAGCCGTGTGGGAGAATGACCGTTAAAAAATCTGATGGCGGCTTGCATAGTTGTTGATTGACGTTTTGTATTCATGATCTTTATGATCAACCTTTCCATTCCACTTGCAGTGGTTCTGATCGCTTTACTGAAGTAAAAAAACAGATAAGGGTAGTCTCAAAATCTCAAACTATACAATCTATGACATTATAGATTAGCGTGACAGTGCTGCAGTTTGATCATGTGCATGCATTCAGTGGCTGTGAAGACATGACCTTATTCTACAGAAGTTGCATTTGTAATAAAATCATGTTGCTGTTATTCAAACTTGACAAAGAAAAATTAACAACACTCAGGCCGTGGTCAGTTTAAAAGAGGTTTTGAGTAGCAGAGATAGAAAGATGATCCTATTGAAGAGGCCTCTAGTCCACGCATAGGAAAAAATAGCACAAATACTAAGATAAAAATACACAAGTTAAAAATAAAACCAGCTCTGTCATGTACTGCACCTGCATAGCTGCTAGTCATTTTCCTCAGTGTTCATGTTTTGGACAGCCTGTGGGGTAGCTTTACCCTGTTAAAATCTACATTAACTTCAGTTGGGGCATACACTACGTCAGTAATTCTCAGGATTACAATTCGAAAGTCACTAGTTGCTGTTTGTCAAGTACCTCAAGTGAAACGCGAGACTGGAAGTTTACGTTGGAGCTTAAGCCTCCTGCTGGTCCAGTATCGTAGCCTCCTACCGACCTGCTGCTTCCATGAGCGTGTGCGCTGCAGAGATTAGCAGTCATTAAAGTGGCTTGCAGCCAACGGGGAGCCCCAGGCCCCAGGCTGCCCCACAACTTGAAAATAGTGCTTACCCGTCCGCTTCGATTTTCAGGTAAATGGTTGCTCGTACTGCATTTGTGGATTTTTAATCAACAACTCACAGACTACTCGGCAGTTCATGCTCTGATGTGGGAACATGACTCAGTAAAGGCCCCTTTGAGAGCTCTCGCACATCTGAGTTAGTAAAAGCCATTCTCAAAAATCTTGAGACGAGATACAACCATGGAAAAAGGAGGAAGGGAAAAAGGTGTGATGGGGATCATGTTGAATAATGATGATCAGATGGCCTCATATTTGACATAAAAATGGCATATAGCTCTGAAATAGTAAGATTTAAGGGAAATGGAAATATAAATAATCTTAACAATCACCAATGCAAACTTTAAATTGAAATAAGTAACAATTATTTACATGATTGTTTTTAGTGTGATGAATATTTATTTTTAATTGGTCTGAATTAAATATTCTAAAATGTTAAAGTATGATATCCCCAGTTAGAAGCCACTGATGCTTTCACTTGACTTGTTTTTGTCATCCAGCACATCTAACAATCAAAACGGCTCCGATTCGTTGCCATATGCTCAAAGGAAAACAGAAACTGCAGCTGAAGCTGAAACTAAAGAATTCGGCGCGCTTGCTGATAGTTTACTTAATCATTTACCGAGAGAGTCAACTACAAATGAATTATTTACACGTGTCACACCAAGTAGGCCGAGGGTTCTACGTAGAGTGAGAAGCGGCATGATATTAAGATCATTTGGGATAGTAGAGTCATGTAAAGCAGCATTATATAGCAGAGGCTGCTTTAAACTTTTCATGATGACCCCCCTCTCTGCTACTGATGTCACCTGCGCTTTCTGGAAATAGGAACACATTTCTTGAGGTAGAACCTCCTGACATATGTGGTTCCAGCGTCAGGACCAGCAGTTTTGTCGCAGCAGTCTCTCAGCTGATTAGAGACAAAAAATAAAAATTGGTAGCTATCTATCAAAAGGTACTTCTTTGTGATTTGGTGGTGGCTGCCATTCCCCTTTTTTTCTTTTGTAATTATTACATTTTCTCATTTGCTCGATAATTCATTTTCCATTCCCACTTCAATCCTGTTCAGGGTCATGGGGGACTGTAGTCTATCCCAGCTGTCATCGGGGGTTCTATACCATGATGAGAGACCAGCTCAAAGTTGTTGTTGTTTTTTTTATATACAATAAATAAAGACTTAATTAATAAAAAAGATTTCAACGCAACAAACTAGGTCCAAACACTGAACATCTTGTTGGTTTAACAGGACCAGGAGAGAGCTGGATCTGTGTACTCAGATATCGGCTATTCGTTTGTTTGGTGGACATCTTTTCAAATTGGGTATCAGAACTGTTGTCTTTTTTCTTTCTTTTTCTTCCCCTCGTTATTTTCCTCACTGAGTGTGACGGCACTGCCCTTTAGCAAAAGTAGGGCGCTGACTCACCTGTCACCTGTAGAAAAGGTCCAGTTCCTTTTAGTTAAAGGGATGACGGCCGGCCGGAGACCCGGGATGCGTTGCAACACTTTAAACCGAGTCCTCACCAAATTTCTTCCCTAAGAAGATTTATTTTTCTGTTTTTCACATGTTGCTTTTCATCTAGCACACATCTGCTGCTCACTCGGCTGTTGGTTTGACACGACGCTCGCTGTTCGGCTCTCCCTGGTCCCGGACATGTCCGGTACACTCTCTGTGCAGCAGATGTGTACCCTTCTCAGTCGAGCACATGTGGACCTCATCTGTTTGATTGTCCCGCGTGTGAACTGCTCTTTTTCCGTAGCGTGTGTGTGGGCCACATCCGTTCGGTCACATGGGTGACATTTGCTCAGTCTAGCCTCACCTTACAACTGCAACAACCCCCACCCCGCACCCATCCATCCCAGGAGGAAGCAAAGCTTGGATTATTCCCAGGAATCTTTCTCCCAGGAAGCAGTTGTGGCTGTGATGATATTTTAAAAGTGGTGTCCTTAGAAGGTCACAGAGAGGTCAGAACTAGGCACAGAAAAACAGGAATGATCCACGAGAGGCAGTTTTATTCACTTATTAGTGTTGGGGAAACATTCCCACAATGGCAATGTAAACTCTAAGCACGCAAAGACAGTTGAGAGTAGGGGTGTAACAATATATCGTGCCACGAATCGCGATATTGGGTTATTAATATTAATCTATTGTGTTGACTAGAAACGCGCATCCGACCACGACCGCGACCGCACCTCGACCCGGGAACCAAAATCTTACTCCGCTCAGGAGAAACTAGTCCCGTTTTGTGGTCCCGTTTTGAGCTCTGAACTTTTACTTATGTAAGGCTGGTGTAGAGTTAAGCCTTACCTTATTAAATTAAACCTTTTTCGGGTCGTGAGTAGGATAAACACGCGGGCAACTTCTGCTGAGCTCCAGTGTACTTTAATGTCCCTCAACAGTGTAGGATTTTAGAACATCAACTCAGCAGCTAGTGCCGTACTGTGGCGTATCACTCCGCCCAATCTAAAACAGACTAATAACTACAGATAAACTGACTAGTGTCATTATAGTCCCTGATTTACATCAGAATATAAAGAATATATTTATAAAATAATGAATCCTGAATTACCAAAATAAACTTCTTAACAAAAATAAATCTCCTCTTACACTTATAAGGTGAGCATGAATCAATATTTTTTATGATGTAAAAATGTATTTATTTACTTGTATTTATTTATTAATTTTAGTTGTTAAATTAGAAAGAAAAAAGTCAAATCATACATGAGAGAAACTATTCAGTTTGTGGCAAAATATTTGTACTTGTATGAAACTGAAGATGCATAATGCAAACCTGACATTTACTTTTAGTTCAGTTTGTGTAAAAAGGTTGGCCTGGCTTTCTCTTTAAAACTTAAACAGTTATAAAGAATTACAAACTGTAACAATAGGGCAAACACACAGTGTTGTTTTGTATTTTGTGTCTTTCAAATAAAAGACCATTTTTTCCAGTCATATGTTCCTCATTCAAGGTTGTTAAAAAAATACTGCTATAATATCGTATCGTATCGTTATCGTGACCTCAATATCGTGTATCGGACCGTATCGTGAGATCAGTGTATCGTTACACCCCTAGTATGGAGAGTATGGAAAACACCGTTATAGATGGCCCTGGATCCATACTGGGACAAAATGTTAAGATTTGGAGAAAGAGGTGGAGGACCCGGAGTCGTATACGAAGCCTGAGATTGTAAGGATACAGAGAGAGTGTTGACGAGTGAGGAGAACAGCATTAAAACCTGGCGGTGAACGACCGTTTGGAGACCGGGTCAACAAGCCAAGCTGCAGAAAAGACAAGATCATGTGTGCAAGCTGGAATGAGAATTAAGAATAATAGATTTGTGACGACGGACACCGACAAGTGCGGGATCTGCCCCAGGACGGTAAATCAACAAGTACGGCGATGAAGAACCTGAAGACTGGAAGTCATAACTTATCCGTCTGGAAACTGCAGCCCACATGCTCGCTACCGCGACGTTAGGAAGCTTCTGCTGTCAACACTCTCCCCGTCCCCACCCCCACCCCCACCCACGGCCCGGTCATCTACCCTCTTTCCCACAAGACGAGCAGGACTTTGGGAATGTTATTAACCTTGGAAACCCATTAACTGCAATAACACAGATATTTTTTCAGCACAGCTTGCGGGCACCATGAGCTTGAAAACAATAACAGTCACATTTTCACAGAAGAGTAAGTCAGCTAATTGAGATGAAAGAGATATGTCTGCCGTGGACATTTGTTCACAGAACCAGGGTAGGGCAGACAAGGATCCAAGGCAGCTGGAACTGGTTGAGAGCTTCTTAAAACGAGACATCTCAGCACTTGAAGCAAACTAGTCCTCAGCTGACTCCGCGGTTGAATTCAACAAATGGAGCGTGGGACTTTCATTACATGGGACAGTAGAAACTAGTGTTGCACCGATTGTTCGGTAACCGAAATTGTTCGGCCGAAAAGGGCATAAAAACACTTTCGGTGTTCGGTGGAATAAGTGGGAAAAAAACCGAACAATTAATAACGGCGTTGTAATATAAATAGACTGGCCGCTCCGTAACTGTTGCGCACCACATAAATCGTTGGCCAACCAAAAACTAACCACATAAGAATTTAACTAACATTCACCAGCAGGTGGAACCAAAACAACATAAATCAATCTATTACAGGTGCGTTTAGATGAGGAAATCAAACGTGGAAGAGCGTGGAGTGAAGTGGTGCGGTGCAAACATGTCAGCAGTGTGGAAGTATTTTAGAGTGGCAAAGAATTATACAAGAATGGCTGTTTGCAATGAATGTTCTGCTCAAATATCTAGAGGGGGCACATCTGCAAAGTCTTTCAGCACTACAAGTTTGATTTATCATTTGAAATGATAAAAAACCCTGAGCGCTTTAATGCATTTTTATTGTTTTTAGGCCTATGTTACAATGTTCAGTCAGTTAAGCCTAACGTAAGCTCAAAGATGGCCACAAAATTTATTTTGCTAATTTACTTATTTGAAGTTATTGTTCTTTGCTGGTATAATGTCTGCTGGAATATTTAAGAAATGCTGGGAAATTAAAAAATGTTCAGTTTTTTATGTTCAACAAATGTTTTCTACCTTGTAATTTTGTAAAAGATTTTTTTCTTTTAAAAGCATGCCTAAATCAAATTTATTTGATTTATGCAATGGTGCAAAAATTGGCAAAATAAATGAAAAACTGCGAAGAACCATGTTCGGTATTGTTCGGTATTCGGCCAAGTGTCTATTATTATTTTCGGTTTCGGCCACAAATTTTCATTTCGGTGCATCACTAGTAGAAACCGTTAAACTGAGACCTGTTATTCAGCCATTTTCAGCATCTATGTAATAAAACAGGTTCACAAACCAAGACGCTTCTCAGGAACTATATCCCTTCATTCTTACACAAGAGGGCCATCCCACACGTTAATTAAGTTTCCCTGACAGTTTGTTTAGCTCACACGACACAGTACCCTCTAAAAACATCAGAGCCTCTTTCTGCTGTTCTCTGTCCTTCAACAATTCCTGCTACTCCTATTGCACATCACTGCACACGCGCAAAGCTGCCAAAACTGTGTCGCTGAAGCCATCAGCCAAATACAGGGCACATTTGCCACCTTGAATTAAAGTTCAACAGGGTAGAGGGGCAGGAGAAGAATAAAAATGCCTTTCATTATGGATGAATGGAAAAATGCCCTCAATAGGTTTCAATATCTGAAACTGAATACAGTACGTAACAGGGATTAATGCTCATGTACACTGTGTCACTTTCATGTAATGTGATAATGTTGGTGGAAAGTTATTAAATTCAAACCTGAGTTGAAACAAAGTCAGGCTTTAGGCTGACTATAGAGGCTTCTGTGACAATATCAAATTATTCCTTGTAATATCTGCACACCCTGAAACAAGGCAACAGCCACATGATGGGAAATCAATCAAAGGGCAGGCTGTCGGAGCCAGCTGTGCCTTGATCCTTTATGGGGACTTATGTTGCATGAGAATCCATGTTTCTGTTATGTCTGTGAATAATATGGCCTTTCCAATGAGATCAGGATGCCAGCGATGTTCACAACATAAGAAGCCTCCCAAAGGCATCCTCCAAAGACAGGCGCATTCTAGTCCAGTCACGACAACACTACAACTCTTTCAATTTCAAACACATGTGACTGACTGACCACTAACCAGTGGGAAAACCTTGATAAGAGGAAACATTTTTCACAGTTAACATAATACCAAGTAGGAAGCCATCTCTAAATACGGGGTCAATCATGCTACGGACAGAAAGATTAATCTTAACTGGAAAAACACACAAGACAGTTTCCCAAGAGAGGGCATGATAGCTATTCATATATATATATATATATATATATATATATATATATATATATATATACACACACATGATAAAAGCACAGCTTATACAAAGTTCTAGCTTGGAAATAATGCACAATGTTGTGTTTGGTGAGAACCAAATAAATCACATCAACCCAGACGACCTGAACACACAGAAGCACAGCGGTGGAGGGGTGACCGTTTGGGCTTGTTATGCAGCCCCAGGACCTGGGGAGCGTACAGTCATTGAGTTGACCATAACTCAGCTGTAAACCAGAGCAGTTTATGCCGGAGTTAATCAGCCAATGTCAATCAATGTCTCCCTAGAATAATTAACGGAACACAAACTGCTGAACTGAACAAAGTAATATAAGCAACTAACTCCAACCACAGAGCCCAGACTATGGTACAGAAAGAAAAGAATAATTGCTTTAGAAATGAGACACACACACACACACTGCTAAGGATGTAGACTACATGGGAAACGAGATACAGGCAGTCACAGTTGTGCAGATTGAGAACAGTATGCTGGCTGCTGTTTAACATTAACCTGAGAAGCCTGAGTTGGTGAATGGGCACACAGGCCAACTATCATCTGGTGCCAGGAAATCGTAAAAATCTCATTCCTAAATGCTTTTGCTTCAAGTCAAATTAACAGCCATCCTTACGCATGACCATCCCACACAGCTGCCATTATTTATAGCATCGGCTCCACAGTGTAAAAGGCCTGTGAGATCATTTTTTAACCTAATTTTTAGACTTTATGAGCACCAGTCCATTTGTCATCATATAGTTTTTGTGAGTGTGAAACTAAACTACTGCATGCCAGAGTCGGCTGCAGTGTGAATGGGCTGCCATTGGCACGGTGTTCTGTAAGGAAAAGATCCAGCGCGCTGTGGATACGGCAAGCATGTTGGGAGGAGTGCTGGAGAGGCCTTTTATCTCAGCAAGATTTAATAGCGGTTTCCTTGACAGGCAATAAATTTAAAACATAATAGTTAGAGGATGGATGCGGTGGATTGCAAGACAATTATACCACACAAACACCTCACATATTGAGTGTCTTAGAAGCCAAAAAATAAGCACGGTAAGGTGAAAACACATATTTATCGGGCTTGGTTCTTGGTATTTCTTGACAGTTGTGTCATTTGGAAACTTTGCCTATAACAAACAGTGTTTCTGTGGAGTGAGTCTAAAAACAGCAACGTGATTTTGCAGAGCCCGCTGTTGCAGGGTTGTTAGAATCAGCAAAGTTAGACATCCATTGATCTGCAACAATCTAAAATCTTGTCCTAAACAGAACTATCACGAAGAGCATTACAACAGGAAAGGAAGCCATATGACTGTATCCTACAACCGTTGTTGGGGAACTCCTCATTGTAAGGATCCCACAGCAGATGAGGCCAGTCGCAATAAGTGGTGCGTATGCACAAAAACTATGTGCACACGGGAATTTAGAAAGGAAGCATGAGGAACAGGAATGCGTGCATCTCACGCTTTCATCAAACCATGCATGTGCATGTTCTTTTAACCAAATAAGGTAAGGAGGAATTTGAATTTTCAACAAACTCACTGGTAGGAAATACAAATGTATAATGTATAATATAAAAAATGCTTTTTAAATTGTGAGTGCTGAATCTGCATCCGTTCATGGAAAGACAGGCATTGATGGTTTTATAAATCTGGCAAAGACAACACATTAGGGGTGCAACGACTAGTCAGCGTTGGCGAAAAAAATCGTTAACAATAGTCGCAAATGGGATTAATTGTCACCATCGTCAGCAAGAACAAAAAAAAAAAAGATTTCCAAAGAGTGACACATCACCTTCCTACTACTACTACTATTACTGTCATTTATCAGATGTTTTTATCCAAAGGGACTTAGATCTGAGAGAACAACGCAAGCACAAAATCACATAGGAGGGTACAGCTGGATAAGTGCTGGTCAGACTTCTGAGAGTCCAGTTGGACACAGGTGCTGCCACGCCATGCTAGAATATATATATATATATATATATATATATATATATATATATATATATATATATATATATATATATATATATATATATATATATATATATAAATAAGAAAGCTACGTCTAAGAAGACACCTGAGAAGATCTATCTGCTGAAATTTGTACACCTACAATAGCATTAGCCGCTATTATCACACTTGTTTTTCAACAGAATAAGAGTAAACCCTTGCGTCCCATGCAACGCCACGGCAACTGGCAGCAAAGATTTATTTTGGAATGAAGTGTCTGAATTACTTATCCTTTTTATTGTGAATTAGCACATCATTTAAACCTCATGCAAGTTTTGAAAGCTGAGCGCTAAATATGAGCTTCATAATCCGATTAGTCGACTAATCGTTTCAATAGTCGATGACTAATCGACTATCAGAATAGTCGTTAGTTGCAGCTCTATGGTGTTCATTTCTACGTGTGTGGTTGTGTGTGTGTGTGTGTGTGTGTGTGTGTGTGTGTGTGTGTGTGTGTATGTGTGTGTGTGTGCGTGTGTTCGTATTTTCAGTCTTGATACTACGGTTTTATCCAACCAGCCCCAAGAGTGCACCTCTACAGAGACTTACAACTGATCTGTCAGACCCGGTTCTGTCCAGAGCGGTGCTCTCGTCGGTCCCTGAACCTGCATATAAAAGGTTATTCAGAGCTGCAGCACTCATTTAACCTCGGGACTGAAGGCTGATTTTACCTGTTCTCTTGATGACAAAAGCCAGACGTTATTAGAGTTCAGGAAGTAGTGTTACTGTAACATGTTTTATTATTTTGCTCAAAAAGAGGCTTTAGTTAAATAATACTATAATATAATAATAATAATAATAATAATAATAAATAATAGCTGCTTTAATGTACAAAAGATGAAAGGGAAGGGCCCATGTGAGAGCCCAAACCATCTTTTCTGGGTAAACGTTTGGGCTGTAATGAATCGTATACTCATATATGTGAGACTGTTACGCCTTGAATCATTTCACACTTTTTAAGCCGTGGATCAGATCTTTTATTGGATCGGTAAAGTTTACAAAGAAAGCAGGAGGAAAATATTATTTTGCTTTACATTTTTTCCTGATAATTATTACACTTGACCCACAGAACAACATTGGATGGTCATCCATCCAATTTATATACCTGCTCAATCCTGTACAGGGTCATGGGGTTCTGCTGGAGCCCTTCCCAGCTCATTACAGGGGAAAGGCATGGTACACCCTGGACGGGTTACCAGTCTATTGCATGACCACATATGTAGACAAACAAACATACATTCTCACACACCTACAGTCAGAAAAATCAGTCGAGAAGTGATCTGTGTGGACCACGGATCCATCCATGATCCATTACAGCCCTACTAAAGTATAACACCAGTCCAAATGTGCACCCCAGGGAGCCTGACCCTATCCTCAATAATGGGAACTATTACATGTATGTTGCTTGACTATCATCACCCTGCGATGGACTGGCACTTTGTCCAGGATGTACCCTACTGCACATAGGACAGGCTCCAGCGGACCCGTGAGACTAGGAAGAAAAGGTTATGGATGATAAAGGATTCAATTAACTGATGGATGAATGAAGAATTCATTTCTTTTTTCTATTTTGTCACCAAGAACGTATTATGGAAAAAAGAAAAAAAAAACATCAGAATAATCTGCTTCTTGCTGAATGAAAGTTTAAAAAGGTTTAAAGGGTAAAGCGATAAATCAGTAAATAAAGGTCAGGTTTCCATTACACATGTTAGCAAAAGAAAACTGAAACTCTGAATTTGAGATAAAGCTAGCTCTTTCCGTAACTCTCTGTATCTTGCCCTACAGGATTTCTCTTCAAAACAACGAAAAAGAAAATCTCAACATTAAAGATGGACAAAAATACTTTTAGTCTTTGACAAATTATTGTGATTGCCGCTACCGCTGTTGAGAAAATAGTAGGATTAAGTGGTGTTACAGCACAACTGTATTGTATTAATGAGGCCAAAGACAGCTGGAAACTAGATTTTCATGACTTTAGATTGCCCGGCTATGTCACATCCAGCACTGCCAGAGAGGTGGAAATGTGAAAAAAAGCGTTTCAATGACACTGAAATACCACCTCGTGAGCATGGAAAAAGGTTTTTGCAATATTTTGTAGTTTGGTTATTTTTCGATTTAGAGCCATTTCCATTGCAGGATATCTTTTTGTGCAGATCTGGGGGAAATGGAAACAGAACCATTCACAGTCAGTTCAATTTTGTTTAGTTTTGTAGTTCTAGTTGATAGTCTCATTGTTTTCTAGTTCATCCAAGTAACACTGCTGAATGAAATGATATTTCACACATTGTGTCATATACTCTCTAAGGCGATAATGACGCGGTTCGTCCATTTCAACAGAGCCGCCCCTTGCATCATGGTTACCATGACCATGGTGACATAGCAGCGATGGCTCCGTCAGAAGCATTGAAACATTGTTTCATTAAACACCCACAAGAGAAGAAATAAAATAAAAGAACATGGATTTAAAGTGTATTTGTAGTTGCTGCATGTTTCCCAGATTGACTGTATAAAAAGTGACAGCCCTAGTCTAAAACACAGAGTTTCTTCTGCTTCATGGCTTTATATATTTCAATTTGAGTGATCTGTTTCTGTGATATCTGTAACTGGCGGATAATATAGCACGGTTCCTCGGATGATTTATGGCAATAAACTGCAGGATTTAACAAATATAGTAGTCATGTCTGATGCTAATTATGTTATTCAATGACATAATTAGTATCAACAACCAACTGGAAAGCTGCAGTCCTTTGATCCCCAGAAGCATCTGGCTGTAGCAGCCTAAATGTCTTTGCAAAAAACTGAGACTGGCTAACAATCGTTAGATTTGAGATTGTGCAGCAGGTATTAGGCATAAGGATAATAGGGCTGCCTGCAACTATCAAATATTTTGGTAATTGATTTATTCTATCGAATATTCCATTGATTAATCAAGTAATCAGATAAAACTTACTTTTGCTTTATTAAAACCCAATTATAAATATACAATAGAAAACAAGACCGATCACTTAATAAAAAACAACTAATTTGTTTCCTTTATAAGAAAAATTGACATTTATTTACATATTATGCAAACTACTAAACCATTTGTTAAAATTAAAATTACTTCAAACTTAACGTTTCCTGATAAAATTATATACAAATAAATAAAACTGCCTTTTAAATTGTGCAGCTTCACATTCAGAACCAATACTTTTAAACAGCAATGCTTGGCAGTGGACCGGAACTTAGAACATGAGCCTCACACAATGTGGAACGAGACCTTAATTTTTAATTTAAAATGATCCCACACCTTCGACATCTTCTGTCTCTCCCTCTTATTGCTTTCGCTTTGCTATGTTTGCTAATTCTCGCAGAATTTTCGGTCCCGCCGTACAGATAAACTGTTCACACACATTAAAAACCAACCACCGGCTTCTTCTTACACTTTATAGGGGACACATGTTAGCACGTTGTGTCACACTGAAAAGAATCCAAGTGAAACGTGAGCCTTAAATATATTTTTTAATTAAACAAGGCTTCAAGACAAAGGAAGTTCCTCGATCATTCTTTGTAATCGAGTTACTCTGGGTACTCGAGGAATCCTTGCAGCCCTAATAAGGAATAAATCTGTCTTTTCCCCTGTCTTCTAATTGGATGTATCTAAGGATTATGGTGGAGTCACTCAGCAGAAAGTCAACAGTCAGATCAGTATTACAACAGGATATTAAATCTTATGCATTGAAAGAAACATTGAGAAGCTTTACTGAAACAACAACAATGGAGAAGTAATCAATACTGCACCTCATCACTCTTTCCCTATTGGGCTTTAAAATCATATTAGTCATGATATAAATTTAATACATGGAGATTGAGCTTTTTATCATCATTAGATATGACTCTGTATTGTAATGTTTTCATGAACCTAGTGGTTGGTTTCTCTGTAGATGCATTTAGTAATTTCTGAAACCTAGAGTCCATTGTGATGTCTGCGTCGTCCAAACCACTACCGTAATTGAAAAAGGAATGGAAATCAATGACAACCAGTTGACAGGTTTTAAAAAGCAGTTAGGTCACATATTAAACATTAGTAAAAACAATCCTAAAAGACTGTAAAAGTCTCCACATGTAGGAGGTTCCTGGTTCAAATCCTAGTTGGGGCCATTTTGTGTGTTTTGCACACTGATGTCTGATACTGAACTGACCCTAGATATGAGGGTAGTTGTGTGGCCCTGCATGGGACCAATGGCCTGTCTGTAGTTCCCCCTGCTTTCTGTACAACCACAGCAGGAACAGGCTCCAGACTTGTGCCACTACTGTACAACCAATGCCAGGTAGGTACACTGTCTTCTTAAACATGGCTTAAACCTTTTTTTTTTAACATTAACGCAGCACATTTCTGAGGTGTATTAAACCCCACAGCACAGTCACGTTGTCAAAACAATATATCGTGTGGCATTTTTACACACTACCATTGCCGATGGCGTTAGACTAGCTCTCTAAACACATTTGCGTTCACAAGCAGCTACTTTTGTGAACGTATCCTGAGTGCTCCAGAAGTCTTCGAGGCAGAATGCAGGACCAGAGTAGAAAACACAAAGCTAATCAACATGACAACTCTGAACAGGAAGTTATTGTTTAGCTTTTGCTGAAGTCATCACTCCGGTGTCATCAGAGACGGTACTTTATCTAAGTTTGTTTTTGTTTCTCTCAATAAGCTGCTGCGGGAAACTGACAGAAAAAACACAGATGGTATTTTTGTATGTCTTTTAATGACCGCTAGGATCGCATTTAGCGCCCTTGCTCAACCTTGGCCAACAATAAGGCTTCAAGTGTTCAAGTGACTATTACACCTCACATACGCGCCCAGTATTTTACCGGGAACTTTAACAGCCGACGTGCGAAAGCAAACAGAAAATGCACGAGGCAGCCACGATGCATTCACGTATGCGTTATAGGCTGCAAGTCTTTGCCAGACCTTAATATCTAACTTGTCAAAATGTTTTGGATAAAAATATGCCTCAAACATTTCAAAGCATGTTAGTATATTAATACTACGAAATACAAACCATGTGAGGGTTAAAATTACAAACAATCAGCCTTCAAATACAAGTAGGGATCACGTTTTGTATGTGGAATATATACTTTAAATACATTTATAATGGATCCTGATTAGTTTTCTACATTTAGTAGGTCAAAAGTATCATTTTGAAAAGTAATTAGTGACAAAAAACTAACCGAAGAAGGAAGGTAGGTTGAGAACAAAGCTCCACCTGACATGCTACCCTATGCTGTGTGGTTTCGGTGAGTATTTAAGTCTGTGCACGATAGCATGTCATTTTAAGAATTAGAAAAGAAGAAATCCCAATTCTTCTGCTTTAAAAGCCAGCACAGAACGTTGCGTACCGTAGTACTGCCTTGCAACATCCTGGCTTGAGTAACCAGGTGGTGAAGCTGAAGCAGTAAGTCGTGGACGGAGCTGCAGTAGCCCCAGCATCTGCATTACGTCGACAATATTTTAGGCTGGAAAATCCCACCAGGAAAATTGCCACATGCTCATTATGAAAGGCTGTTGTTTGCAGAGGTGACACAAATGTTGCTAAAAATAACATAAGCAAAGAGCCAACGCAAGGAAAAAGCGTGAGCTTTTCAAGTCGAAGCCAAAGAGGGAAGAACCACAGCATCAAACTACGGAGTTTATTTTTTAGAAATGAGAGAAATTCCCCAAAGAGAGCCAGAAACCAGGAAAATAATCCTGGATGAGCAGGACCTGTTGGTTGTTGAAAATGGTGCATGTGTCTGTGTAACTGAACATCTGGAGCTGTTGTACAGTTTCCCATGTCAGAAATCCTTCTCTAAAACACAACTCTCTCCAAACAGTTTGAGACTGACGGAACATATTTCATGTCAGCTGACAGCAGTGCAGCCATTACGGTTTACGACGCACATTTCAACCCCAACATCTTCCAGCGTTACAATATAATGTACATATTTGTGGCTGCACTCAAAGTTTCATTCCTAGATTTCTTTATTCTGTGTTAATGAAAAACACCACCTGGTATTAAATCAGTATTCTGTATAAAATGATGCCTAAAGCTCAGATATCAGAATCTGGACACAAACATTGTGATGGTGGTTCTTCTATGGTTAGATGAAAGAAAAGCAGACATTATCTTAAGCCAGAATCCTAACGTTTCCTAAACATCAGGAAAACTAAAAACTCATTTTCTCCCAGATTAGAGATGCATTAGTCTTCCTACAGAGCTCCTTCCGAGCACCACTATAAGGGAAGGTTCCTGCTTTACAGAGGGTGACAGGTTCATCATATCCACCTCCTGCACATCATAACCATAAGAGTCCTTTATTTATTTTTGCTCTCCAGCCTACAAAAAAACTCCAGTAAATCCAAAATCCCACGCTTTTTATGTAACAGATGGTCTGGGAACCAGCGACCGTGGATTGAATGAGAAGCTCATCGCTGAGCGCGTCGTCGCCGAACCCTTGAACCCCCCAGTCTGAGCCGCCGGGGCATGGTCGATACGACCCCCTTAGTCCATGTTCCAGACCAGATATCAGCACCACTCAAGGTGACAAAACTTGCTTATAATTTTTGAAAAGATCCATGTCTATAGATGATATTTTGGTATGATAACCCTTCCTGAGTGGCAGCTGTATCATAGTTATCAGCTCATGATGAGTTGAGTTGCCCAGCCCCTTCAGAAAATTACACTTTAGATGCTTGTTTATAAAACTAAGCTGGTTCCTTATCTCATTGTTATGTCCTTTATGTCCTGTATCTGCATGATAAAGACCAGTTTGTAACATTAGCCTAGTGGCTGTTGTAGTTTCATAGGAGCCTAATGATGCTCTAGTTTAAGGCTCACAATGACCTACAATGATATAGTATGGGTATATTATACATTTCCTGACTCCTTATGGTCCCGTTAGTATTCCAGTTTTTGCATTTTGTGTCTCTGTTGTTCCTAGATGACACAGGGATAAAAGATAGTATATCTTTTAGGCGAAAATTGTGTAAAAATGTGTGTTGTTTATAGTTTAAAGAGCTGCAGTGACCTTTATGTTGTTAAGAAAGATTCACATCTTAGCTTAAAAGGTCCCCTTTAAAATGATACCAAAGACAATTACTACTTCATGAGCTGATAACTATGATACAGCTGCCACTCAGGAAGGGTTATCATACCAAAATATCATCTCTAAACATGGATCTTTTCAAAAATCATGAGTAAGTTTTGTCACCTTGAGTGGTACTGACCAGTGTAGTTTTGGGCTCTGGGCCGTGGACTACCTGAATTAACCCCCCAGCGACGTAATCCGGCGTAGTTTGGACCGTTTGGAGAGCATTTGGCGGTGCACGGAGAGTTTTAACCCTCACCGCTCTGCAACACTCGACACCAATGCGTGAACGCGACCGTAAAACCGCAGGAGGTGAGTGCGCGTGTAACTCATGATAACTATTACATAAAAGGTCGGACACGACGCGTTCAGAGAGACCAGGGGTGTCCGGACCCCCCAAAAGATTTTTGTGTCGGCATTTTCCCCCACATTTCCCATATTCCAGCTGCTGGCAGACGGAGGGAGCCGCTCACAGATGCGTTAGGAGCCGCGCGCTCGCTCCGCGCGCACTGCGCGGATCTGCAATCCAGCCACAATCATTTCACCTCAATACAGACATCCAGACGGGATGCCTCTTTCGCATCGCCGTTAAATGTGTTGTTATTCCCCCCCCCCAGAAAACCTACCGTTGGGAGATGTCCAGCTCTCAGGTCTCACTGAAGTGTGTGCTCGTCCTCCGCTGGTGCTCCAGGGAAACAAACGCAGCGAGTCTCCGGTGATCAATGAGCGCAGCCGGAGCGGCTGTCAGCGCGACGCTGGAATATCAACCCACTACTTCCTGTTACATCACAGCGGAGCCACAGCTGAGGAGCTGGAGGAGCGGAGAGTTTCACACGGCGCAGGATGGTTTCTACCACTCCACTCCCACGCGATACAGGGCACACTTTACGTAATGGGACTGTCTTCTTTTTTCCTCCCAGTTTATCACCGGTTCAGCTCAGTCCGCAGCTCCAGCTCCAGCAGCTGCTGCTGCTCCACAACGAGACTCCCCCCGGTGGGTCTAGGATGGAAACTACATGGAGACCTGTCCACCGATGGACTGATGCTGAATTTCTATAACACTCTTTTATTTATTTAACCTTTATTTAACCCAGGAAGATCCCATTGAGATTAAAAACCTCTTTTCCGAGGGAGACCTGGCCAAGATAGGCACCAGCAATTACAACACATAGTTACACAGAGTTAAATGACAGATAAAACACCAACAGGTAAAATACAATTAGAAATAAAATTTAAAAAAAAGCAAGCAAATCACAAAAAACAGGTACATGTAAATTTGGAGTCGACCTCAAGTATTTTCAATTTAGATTTAAAAGTACTCAAAGAAATTAACCCTGTTAGCCTCGGTCATTCTGTAATGTGTTCCAGGCTGAAGGAGCAGAATAAACAAAGGCTCTTTTACCCAGTTCAGTACGGGCAAAAGGAACAGAGAGCAACAGGTATAGTCTTGTGAACAGAATGAGAAAGAAACAGGACTTCTCTGTACAATCAAGGAGCAGATGTAAGAAGGCAGCAGACCAAGCATTGCCTTATATATAAAAGTATAGCAATGACTGAGCCTTTGGGCGGCCAGAGAAGACCATCCAACCCCAGAGTAGAACTCACAGTGATGTGTCAATGGTTTGCGATTTGTAATGAACCTCAGGGAAACAGAATATGCAGTATCGATCATATGAAGACATTTAGCAGAAGCATTCATGTACAAAATATCTCCATAATCTAGTACTGGTAAAAAGGAAGCAGCAACAAGTCGCTTCTTAGCATTAAAGGAAAAACACAGCTTATTTTGAAAGTAAAAACCCAATTTCATCCTCAGCTTCTTCACAAGTGTCTCTATATGCTGCTTAAAAGTGAGGGAGTCATCGATCCAGACAAGTGAACTAACTTGACAAAATTAGGAGGGTGACTACAGTATATTCTTTTTTCTATGAAAACATAACCCTAATAATGTATTTGTATAATTATTGAGTTGAATAATAACTTCAGTTGTTATAAACTCATAACCATCCTTCATTTTTTGCACCGGAGCGACGCTCCTTCACAGTAACGTTTTGAAGCAGCACAAATGAATCTTTTTATGTTTTTAAATATCAGATGCAGTTTGATCTGCAGGAAGACTGGTTTGCTTTCAGACAGAGTTGTCAAACTCTTGTGGTAACTTTGGACTCTTTTCCTAGTCATCTCTTGCAACAGCTTCACAGCACTGTATCACACATGGATAACAGTGAAACCAGCTTCCAGAGTTACATCATCATGACACTGAAAGAGACTCAAGCAAGTACATGAAAGAACAGAAAATGAGAGTGAAAAAGCAGGAGACTGAACGAGAGTACATTTTTGGGTGAATTTCCAAAACCACACACTATGTACATCCTGCACATACAATGTTGTGTCCAAAATGTATAGTGGTTGGTTGTTGATGTTCTTATGCATCATCAGTGTAAAAACCAGTCACCTGACCAGATTCCTCTGTACTGGTGCAATGGATTATGGTATCTAACGTGAGATACACTGGTCAGTTGCACACTAGATGTTCACAAACCATTTGATTACTTCTCTCATACTGCAGATTGTGCAGCTGTTTGCATACTATGTTCGACAAAAGTCAGCACACACTGGCAGCGTGGTATGCCCTCCCGGAAGCCTCGGACCTGGTCATACAAGCAGCTGTACGCGTCACACATTTCAGGGGCCCACGTGAGCTGAAACTTATAAAAATTCTTTTGTGCAGTCTAAAAAATGCTGTAATCCCTCCTCGCTCACGCCGGCGGCTCTGTTTGCAGTCACAATCTCTTTGTAGGAATGTTGGGTGGAAAGACATCCCAAAGTCCTGCAGCCACGTCCAGGGCCGGCACGAGGATTTTGGTGGCCCTAAACCAGATTTTGTTTGTGGCCTCAAAAACATTCCAAGCGCAAACACCAAATCACAGACACTGCAAATAATTGAATGAACAGACACACTGTATACTACAGATGAAAAAAAATAATCGAACAAATCTCATTCTTTGTTTGGAAATGATGAGCAAATCATGAACATTCGTAAGGAAATGGTTTTGTGGAATATTGGCATGTGTTAAATAAGTTTGCACCCTTTTGGTCATGTGGTCCCTGAGAGCGTTTTTGCCAGGAACCGGCCTTCGCCGGACCTTTTGTGAAACACTGCATGTCCAGCAGTCCTGATTTGCCCTGATCAGTTCCAGAATCAGGGATCTCTTATTCTCTAGGACAATTAAGAGAAGAATCGCTCTAAACTTTCCCCTCCTTGTTCTTCCTTTTATTACTGTTTCACTCCCTCAACAACTCCCACGTAAGCTGCTGGGATCTGGGCACTGCTTGGGCTTTAAAAATCTCAAACAGCTGCACACATATGAACACGACTCTGCAGCTTCTTCAGCTGCTGAAAACTACGTTGATCAGATGTTTTTAGAGCAAATTGAGGAGTTGAAAGTCGTGGTTGTTAAAACATATGGTCCATAAAATTGAAACAGCGGGTCAACACTGTAATAGGGAGTGGGGGGAGGGGGCATGCATAGTCAGGTGATTCCTTGGGTTTGGAATTACAAACAATCCCTTTCACAATGCAGTCCCGTTGTCACATTGGTGGAGCTGCCAATATTCCATCAGTGCTTCGAAAATCAACATACTCCAAAATGTAGATTGAGTGCTCAAATCAGAATCTGATGAGAAATTAAACAAAGAAAACAAACAAAATGGAAGAACAGAAACTTGTTGACATTTTTAATTTACACTCTTACATGTATGTCCATTACAATCACGGTTCATCAGTGAAACATTAAAACAAACGGTGTAAAGCCGATGGACGGCTGCAGTTCCTCTCTCTATGCAACCCTGCCCCCTTGTGCCCGTTTTAACAACACACTGATAGTAGTAACCCAACCATTGATTAAACTTGATATTATTGATTAAAAAAGGGGGGATACGTCTTGCAAAATGAAATCAGTGATAAATTGTTATGGTTACTAGAATAAGCATAGTCCACCAGTACAGCCTGATGGGGCAGTTGTTTTTTTACAGTGATTAAAAAATGCAGAGCTATGCCAAAAACACTACAGAAAAGCATCCTTAGTGTATACAAACTAGTCATTAGAAGTGCACATGTTTCATTACTTGCTACAGCTTTTCAAATATATTATCAAGCTGCAGTAAAAAGTCTAAAAACTTGAGTAAAAAAATTCAGAAACAAAAATGACATGCAAACAGCAAAACAAATGTGTTTTTTGTCACTGGGACACTGAATCCAATTATGATTCGGTCCCTACAGAGCCAAATCAGGAAAACATTTTTTATACCTTTCACACAGGTGCTATAAAGATCCAGATTAATGTGGCAAAATCTGTGTTTAAGTAAATATCTGAGTCATTAAACCTTGTTCCTGACAGGATGTGACAGGAGGAGTTTGGTAAGTTGTGATTTATTAAAATATTTGCATGCAGGATGAGTTCTCTGTCTCTGTCTGTCCTGTAATCCTGTAAAATAATATTCATCTCAAGTTTCCAGCCTATATCATGCGAAAAAAATAAATAACATCAAATCTTTCAAAGCTCTTGTACTTTTTTGGGCATCTATTTTTCTTGGAATTGGTTCTCTGAGCTAAGCCACAGTAATCCCTCTCCCACCCACTGGATTGGGTTGAAAAGTGCACTGAAAATCCACAAGACCTCAAATTTAATTTGTAACAGAACTGTTATATGTCCTGCAAATTTAATTTAATAAAAAAAAGTGCAGACTACCCAGGTCGATATTTGGAAATTCCTGATTCAGCGGGTCTACAATGTCCCGCCACGCCAAATAAACCTGCACTCTTGTATTCCAGTCAGTCTTCCTAGCATTCCCACTGTGCCTGACAACAGGTTCAGTTCTTTGGAGCACATCCTGAGCTGTTGCATGAAAACTGCCCTCCCTCAGCCACGATCAGGTGCCGAAGACATGGGAGGACAGACTTGTTCTGTTGAATCCAGGAAAGATCCAACAGAACAAATTCTAGCTTCTAATGAGATGCAACCTCTTTATACGGACAAAGGAAACTACACAACACAACTGGGTCTCTAGTTTTAGCTCAATATGATCCCAACCTTTGCTTTCCAAAACCTTCATAAAAGTCAGGAAAAGGACTGGGAGTATTTTAAAAACAGAGATGGCCGCTCATGTTTGATTAAAATCTCATTAGTACACTTAACTGGACATATCTGATTGATTTCAGGTTTATTCCTACAGATGAATGAGGGTTAAAACCAGTCTGAGAATACCCTTACGCCCATGTTTGCTGCTTTAAACGTCCACTGGCCATACCAGCGCCACGTGGGAGGAAAAGTCGGGATTGAATGACTTTTATCATATTAAGTGCAGTTGAAGAGCCTTGGTTTAGTACTCACAACGTGTCAAAACAGCACCACCTGGTGTTTCAATCAGCTCACTAATGAGAATGAAGGAATTTTCTGTTAGAAACAAAACAATCCACAAACCCATCGCTTTTACTTTCTTTCTGGGGAAAAAAAGTGTGAAAATGACATGAGAATTTAACTTTAAGGTATGTTTTCATTGTCTCTGAAAAGATTACTTACATTTCATTAATAACCTCTTGGGAATGTGTTGAGAGTAATTTCAGCTAAAATATATTACACAGCATTTTAAACAATAACTGATGCAGAATGTTTTCATATGTCGGAAGTTTTATTTAATATCATGGTCTTTGTGGGTCCTATTAACTTCAATCTTTTCTTTGTCAGTTTGTGATAACCAACTTGTTTTTCACTGAGTCGAATACATTTGTTTAAAATACTCCACTTAGGTAGGTATACATCTGTCATTCACAGCTTCTGACTTCTCTGAGCTGGTTTCTGACAACACTGATTCTGATTCCCCTACAATAGCGTCGGTTGACCGATACTGAGCAGACAGCCTTCAGTGACGGTCGAGAGATGAGCAAATGTTCTGGTCGACTGTGGTAGCTTGTTCAGAAAGATAACATGATTACAGAAAAGAAAGGAACTCCCTTTTTTAAATGCAGATCATTAACAGCAGGTGATGCACAGCCAGGTTCAAAATGCCGGATTCATCATTTTTAACTTTTTATGTGTTAAATGACAGGACATGAGCACATTCTTTAGAGGTTTTTGTGATGAAAATCTGATGACACGTAATAAGGCCGACCTGATGCTGGTATACTGGAGAACTACAAAATAAAAGGCAAAAATATTATACAGACATAAATACAAGTGGCTGCAGGGTAGTGCAGGATCTCACACGGAGCGGTTTACAATGCTGTCAAAGTTTTTCTTCCTTATTCGGATCATCCCCTTCCTGGGACCTACAACAAAAAAAAGCAAAGAGGGTAAACATTTCAACTCTGATAGAAAACGATTACACTTTGTAATTGTACTCTGAAAAATTATATTTATACATTTCAAATTTGCTTCTTTTGGTTTGTCATGATTACAGTATCATGGAAACACACACTTTTTAGCTGAACTCCAAGGTTTTCCGTGAGAACAACCATACCGTGTGTGCTTTTAATGCACTTCTTAATGCAGTGTCTGCGGTAGATGAAGTTGTTGTTGTTTCCCCCGCAGCCGCTGTAGTAAAACATCTGGCACCGCTTGGTTTCTGGGTTGTATGCAAACCTCTTCTCTGCATCCTGGCACGTTCCCCTGTCCACAGCACTGAAGCAAATCTTTGAAGGACTCAAGTCTGTAAAATAACCATGCAGCAAGGATTTATTGCCATTAAAAAAAAAACAACAACAAAAAAAAACGTAGTGAAATTAAATGCAGATGGATTCCGATGCTTTGAAAATGTATTCACCCGTTTGCCTGAAACAGGTTCTCCTGCAGGATTTGATAATATGTAACACCATCTATCATTTCTGACCAATTGTCCAGACACTACTGATGACTGGTACTGCTGCCATGCGATTATGTGGGGATTGTGTTCTGGCGGCCGCTATTGAGTGATTTCATGTGACGTCACACAAAACCATGCACCACCACATTGGTAGATAAACAGCTTGAGTGAATGTAACGCAATCGCTTTGTGCAGTATTTGATTGTTTCATTAGTCATGACAAAGGAAACAAGGTTGTATTACAGACTGCCTAAGGTGATAAAGCCCTTAGGATCAGTGAGACAAATGACTCCAACAACGTAGGTTCAAATTTGTATGGGATAATTGCAAATTTGGGAGGCTGAGAATATCAATCAGTTGCATATACACAGTACTGTAGCAACAGGCTTTTATAAATCTTTAGTTTTTACACCTGTATGGTATCTGTATTAATCATAGTAGTTGACGTTTCGACATTTCAATGTTTTCCCTCTAGCGGCCACTATAAGCTACTGCAGTCTGTCTGGATGTTACGATTTAACTGCATGGATAAAACCTGTCAGCTAGCTTTGTATTTTAGAGACACTACCCAATATATATTAATGTTTCAAGAACTTAAATATATTAATTGTCAGAAATATGCAAATGAAATGATCAGTTACAAAAAAAGAGACTCAAGTCTCTTTATTCTCTTATTCTCTATTTTAAATGAATCTTGACCCTCAACAATAGCAATCCTCAACTCCATATCTTTCTCTTTTCCATTTTTTTCAAAACATTCTTTGTAATGATGTATTGTCTTTTTGCTTTCTTTCCTTTTCAACCTTTATTTGGCTTTTTCTGTATTGATCATGATGATGAAGGCTTTGATTTCAAGTGTCGTTTCCCACTGTCCAGTGCACTTTTCTACCTTTTACTTAATTTTTTTTTTATCTTTCACAAACACCCTTTATGTGGCACAAAATTGTTATCCAGACATGTCAGGATATACTGTGATCATGTGGCACTGGTGGCACTGGTGGCACTACCACACAGGTGGGCTTAAGTGAACTAATGTGACTCCCAAAGGTAACTGGTAGAATTATGTCATCAATTATGACTTCAGCTACAGTGAAAGGCCACAGTGCCGTGGGTAGACTTGGTGTAGACTTGGTGTAAGTGTCCTTGGAGAGGACACTGAGCCCTACATCTGCCATTTTGCAAAAACCCAGGCCTTACAGGGGCCACAGATCAGGATACACAAGGAGGGTTGCATCAGGAAGGGCATAAAACCTATAATATGCAGGACACATGCTGCTTCAACAACCCCCCAATGGAAGCCAAAAAAATAGTTTTTTTTGTACTTGAACTATTTGATGTTGCCTTACAGGAAACACAAATGCCAAGGTCAGTTCCTTATTAAGGTACTGCTTGTTGTTTTCTTCTCTTTTCTTTAGCTTTTTTCAGGGTAATAAGTCAAACCTCTGCCCTCTGTTTGGAGAACTTTTAACACATCAAGTAATTAAAATGAATACCAATTCGGAGATGTCTTATTTTACTTTTTACGTTTACCTCTATTCTATTATAACACACAAGTCAACATTACAGCCCATACAACAGTAAGTAAACATGTTGTTCCTTTCACAGCCACTAGATGTCAGTCTTTAGTTTCAATACAGTAATGTCAGTGTGACGATATGCTCATTTTTCAGCATTTGTGAGTTTTAACATTAAAATATTCTAAATGAGTTTGTCCAAGTTGCTACCAAATATGTTTTCCTCCTAAATGTTTTTTTCTATTCAGAAAACAAAAAACAACAACCCAAAAAACACAACTACTATTCAAAGAAGTGTTATATCATGCCAACATTGTTTCTGAGAGATGTTTTGGTTAAATGCTGGATACCTCTGGAAAGATTTACGCTGAAAAAAAAAAATCTGACTGACAGGGAGTTTAAACTATGGAGGCCGGATCATCCTGAATCTTCCCCTCCCAATATTTTCTGACAGGGAAGAGATTGAATTCTTAGAATTATAACTCCTTGGCTGAGTCTGGAAGACAGACCAGGTTCTTCTTTGGCATTCTCACTGCAGCACAAAGTAGCGTAAGAACATGACACCCAGAAAATATATTTTTCACATATCTAAAAGCTAACAAGAAGATAAACAGGTGGTGCTTTGTGACGAATGGGAATTTTGACATTGATGCACTTTGGTTCTGCTCGTCACAACAAAAACAGTTCTGCAAGATTTCTGCCATCTTTGCATCATTGTAGCTTCACATTTACATAACTATATTTAACACTACTGGCTGCACACACTGCTTTATTGCTTTATTTCTTTTTTCCTACATATGGTGCTCTCTAATAAATGATACTCAGTGCTTTACTGCTTGAATTTCATTTTTTACTCTGATCCATGCTACTTTACAAAAAGAAAAGGGAGTTTCTCTTTGCAGCTTTCTATAGAAAAAGTATCTCTTGCTTTTTGATCATAGGGACTGTAGCTGTTTGGGTATTTGGCTTTGATTGCAACCAGAACAGAGTTTTGGTCCAGGGATTGGGTCGTTGAGGCAGACTGCCAACCAAACCACATCCGACGGCATCCGGCCCCTCAGGCAAAGACCTGGTCACCAGACGCTTTGAGCCCCAGCCCCAGGCCTGGCTCCAGGGTGGGGCCCCTATATCGCCAATCCTAGCGACGTAACAGTCCTTGTTGGTCTACTACTACCAGGGGCGTAATGCATAGGATCATTCCGGCACACAAACCCCTCCACCATGGTAAGGTGGCGGTTTAAGGAGGAGGACCTGGTCAGTCTCAAAGAAATTCTGGCAAATCATCTGACGCCTCAGACAAAACCCGAATATTAGCAATAACCCAGTTTTGCCTGGCCATGTAAACACCAATAACCCCTTTGAATAACCCGAATTTGCTCATATTTCGTTTTTTAAAAACCCGAATATGACCCCTGGGTTACTCCTTTTAAAACCCGAATATTTGGTGTTGTAAACGCCAAACGGGATATCCCCATCAAACGGAACATGAATTTGTTTTCTGCGCATGCTCTTTTCGCAAGCAATCTTGGTCTTTTGAGCCCAGGAAGTACTTATAAACACGGAGAAACGCAAGACCACGCCACACTTTTGGAGTGAGGAGGAGACTAATCACTTCATGAATGTAATGAAGGATATGAACATTTTGGCATTTGTAGACGGTAGAAAGTACCGGGATAGCGAGATTTACAAGAAAGTGAGCGAAAAGTTGCGCGAAGCAGCATATGTTTTGAATTTGGATACAAGAAGAAGAAGCGGAAATGACGGGAATTGCGTCATGATTTTCTCCGCACGTCGCTGTTTTGATCGAGATATCCCAAATGGAGCAATGCAGTTTTGGTCCTGGTCGTGGAACACTGGGCATTTGTATCGGATGCCCCCTGGACTCTCCCCTAGGGAGGTGTTCCAGGCATGTCCCACTAGGAGGAGATCCTGGGGAAGACCCAGGACACGTTGGAGAGACTATGTCTATCGGCTGGCCTGGGAACGTCTCGGACTCCCCCTGGAAGAGGAAGTGCCAGGGGTGAGTCAAGTCTGGGCATCTCTGTTTAGACTGCTGCCCCCGCAACCCGGTCCCGGATCAAGAAGATGAAAATGGAAAGATGCTACCAGAACTCAGAAGTTCAATCTCAGAACTTCTTTCTTGTAGTAAACATTGATTAAAAAAGTTTTAAGAAAACAATTTTTTGGGGAGCATTTTCTTAGGGAAGTTAAATGAAAGCCAATTGTCTTTTATGTATGTATCGCATTCCTTTAGAAACGCATTCTTTTAGAAAAGCATTCTTTTAGAAAAGCATTCTTTTAGAAACGCCTCTTTTAGAAACGCATCTTTTCTTACCATTTGTCTCTTGCTTGGAGTCATTCAGTTGCACCAAAGGTTCGCTGACAGTCATTTCCCCTGAAACAGACACATATTAATGGATCTCAGACTGAGATGGGAACAATGATGTGATGTTCACATCTGTGTAAAGAGAGAAATGCTACTGGAAGAAATTGACCGCTAAAACAGCAGAGTCACCCAAAAGAAAACATTATCATTGTATATTTCTACAGATAACCTCTTCCACTGCTGTTATAACTTGAAAACGGGAAGGTAAATCCCTTTCAACATGCTTAAACACTTGCATACATGCATAAACTCATGTCCATATTGGTTCTATAAATGCAAAAAAAAATAATTAAAAAGCAACATTTGACTCTGTTGACTAAATTGGTTCAACGTCCTGGACATCTGCTTCACTCTAAAGCTTAAATTAATCTACAAATTAATTTAGGGACAAATTTACTATAATAATGAAACACAGTGGTAAGTTAGTGCCTGAAAAGCATTGCCCAAGGTGACTTTTGCCATTCATTGCAGAGTGCAGTATTATTTATTGCAGAAAAGAGAGAAGCTTTTTGTAAACCTCTTTTGAATTGTTAAAGACAATAAAAGGTGTAGACTCTCAAACCACATTACTCTTCTTTACAGGAGGAAATATATGACTGGATTTTAGAAGGAGTCATGCAATACCTGATGCAAGAACATTCCATGGTTTCTTTGAGGGGTATGTTTGTTTTGTTTAAATCAACACTGCATTACTGTTACTGGTAGTAAGCAACTAAGGTAGGATTTTTATGATTATACTAATATATCAGGTGATGTAAAAATCTAGTATTCATATATATTGTTTTCTTCCAAAATAGAAAAAGGATGTTTTCCCCCACGATCTTATGAATGATGAAAGTGTCTGCTAAATGAATATTATAGGATGTATTATTATCACATGGAAGGAATACAGAGACTCAGCAGCAAGTCTGTTTATATGCCTTCTTTTTCTGCCACAATCCACCCATCGTAAGACATGCCGCTCACATGCAGCCTCAACGTGTTGGGGCACGATTTTGACACAGGCAGTTGCCTTTTATAACTGTACACAACGATGATAGATTATCCAAGTTAGTCTTTGAAAACTGATATTAACTAAGGGGGGGCTGGGATTTGCTTTTAGGTCAGTTTCTGTTTTAAAAACTATTGAGGGTTCACTGTGGAGCTACATGTACTGTAGCTTACAGGTTCAACAAAACCAAACTTTGCTTTGTTACTTTCTGGCTAAATGTCAGGCTTTAGGGATGTTTCTTCACTTATGCAGGTCTTTAAGAGGGCCAGTATGCAGTGCCGACACTTTTAAATTCCCCCCTCAGCATACTGGCACTTTTTATCAGCATTGAGCCATACCGGCACTATTCCCGGCTTTGCCCAATAGTCAGAACTCTCCTCCGACATCTCCACAATTTACAGCTAGTATTTTTGGTGATTTAAAAAAAAAAAACAAAAGCCTCAAAATAAAAATGTTGTTTTGATGCAAAACGCTTGCCGTCCAAGTGGACGTAGGTGTTCTGGATGAGAGGAAAAGTGGAGGGAAAACGATCACGGCTGTGATGCTGACCATGGACATTTTGATTTTCAACATATTTATGCAGAGACTCTGTGTTTGGCTGGGCAAATATATTTAGTTTTTGAAGACATTTTCTGGTAAAAGATAAAATTATATTAATGTAGTGGCATGAGTTGGCACAAGCCAGGCCCTAATACTGAAAATAAATCTATTATACAGAAGGAAATAGTAATATTTTTACACTTCTTTATGTTTTCGTAGTGCTTTTATTTTATATTTTGTTAATGATATTTCCCATGCCATGTTAACACCATTAAAGTTAATAACCGTGGCTCCATGACACTTTTAATTTGACTCGTGTGGATTTGATTTAGAGCTGGCGTTGTTTTAATTTCCTTACAATAAAACGACAGATAGACATACTGTTTACATATCACTCATGTTTTTGTCCCATATTTGCATGATAGATGGCAGGTCAATAGGTGGAGTACCGGCACTCATTTTCTTTTCACTTAAAAGCCTAAAAGTAAATCCCAGCCCTCCTTAGTTAATGTTAGTTATCAACGACTAACTTGAACAATCTATATTTGTTGTGTACAGTTATAAAAGGCAACTGCCTGTGTCAAAATCGTGGCCCAACACGTTGAGGCTGCATGTGAGCAGCATGTCTTACCAATAGGTGAATTGTGGCAGAAAAAGAAGGCATATAAACAGACTTGCTGCTGAGTCACTGTAACCTCACCATTTGGTAATATTACATCCTATAATATGCATTTAGCAGACACTTTCATCCGGAAGAAGAAGTATAACATTGGAGGCCAATGTGGGGGCTGTTCAGCAGGTGAAGCAGAGCTACAGCCACCCTGGGATTTATGTGTGCTGTTTCCATCCTGGACCAAATGGTGTTTAAATGGAGAGTAAATTCTTGTGAAATTCATACATAAGTAAGAGTTTATTAATCAAAGTAGACCAGCTATCCAGAGATTTGAACTTAGTAAGTTATTCATCTGGTATTGTAACAAGAGCAGCATCTGTGTCAGTGGTGAACTAAAGGTCTCCTGCTTGTTTATGGCTTTAAAGTACATTTTTGCTCCTCCTGAAAGTGCATTAGGTCATGATGGAAATGACCTGATTGCAAAGTTGTTGTTTAATCAGCTCAATATTAGGATTTTCACCGAAGAAATGGACATTCCCATTAGAGCTTTCACTCACTTTTTCAAGACACAAGGAGAAACAGAATATTAGATGTACAAATCACTTTTACCACTTAAGACGGTTGCCTCCACAAAACCGACTTCCCTCAGTGGCTGCGTGTGGACTTCTGATGCCATGGTGGGTTTTACTGTAAATACATCAACAACAACAAAAAATTACAAAGTGAACATTTGGTTGTGTTTCCCGTACTTTCCACGCAATATTGATCCAAAGGACACTACTGAAAGGAAAATGGCATTAAACCTCATTCCTACATTACATTTGATCAGATATATTCTGTAAATTCTCAGGAGTCTAAAAAAATAAGAATGAAGGGGGTTTATTGATTTTCTGTATCATATGCGCTTGCTGGCTGAGATCGATACAGTCTAGTGACTCGCTTGTTATTTCCCCAACTGTTTCAATGTTTAAATGACTTTTAAATCATTCCTACGAGTAATATACTCTGCTTTGGTCAATTAAAGCAGTTTCAAAGCTAAATAAATTAAAGTGGAATGTGATTTCCTGCTCAGCTGAAAATTCATCAAAAAGCTAATTTTCTGGAGTTTGAACCGTTTTCTGAAATGTGTTTTGTTGTCGAGGACTTTTGACCTGCTTCTATCGATGGTGGGCCCTGTAGGCTGCTTCGAGGTAGAGCAGAGTATTTATTTTTGTTTGGCCAAATTAAACACCGTACAATGAAAATGTAGATTCAAATTACTAGCCTGCAGCTTGACTTGTGAGGCTGAGTAAATGGTAAATGGCTTACACTTGCATAGCGCTTTCCAGCTGTACTCTCCAGCCCCAAAACGCTTTACACTGTAGACGTTCACCCACACACTCACGCATTCACACACCGATGTTGCCGTAGCTGCCATACAATTGGGGATTCAGTGCCTTGCCCATGGACACTTTGGTGAGGGGTACATGAAATAAAATCTGTCTGAATGGGCATCACTCACAGGCTGGTGACAATCAACCAACCAAAGTTTGCTTTTGTTTCTTCCCCCTTTTTCCTCCCATGAACGCCAGCCCACAGTGGCCTTTTAGATGTCCCTTGTGTTCTTGAATAGCACCTAACAATACTGTGTTGACACCCTGGGTGCTTGCCAGTCCTCACTGTAGGGGTAGAAAAGTTCAAACGGCCTACCTGGGTTCAGGCACTTTGCTCGGCAAGTGTCCAGGCTCCTGAAATTGTTGGCATTTCCGAAGCAGCCGCCATAAAAGAATCGTTTGCACTGCTGAGTCTTTGTGTCAAAGAAGTAGCGCGTCACCAGGCCTCGGCAGGGACCAGGAGCCTCTGGTAAATGACATGGGTTCTTGTCATCTAGAAAAGAAAGATCAAAACAATTAGAAAGGATTGCATTACCGAGTCTGTTGACAACAGTGTGCATGGTAGACACACACGTACCTTTTTCTGCAAATTTTGCAGACTTTTCCTCTATATTCATCAATATGCAGAATCCTTCCATCTTTGTTTAGAGTGGATCAATGTTAAGTTTCATTGTACTTTAGTTTTAATCAGAACAAATGTAACTTGTATTGATTGGTATACCTGTGAGTGTATCTTAACTTGTATATCTTGCAAGAAAAGCAAGAAAATGTTTCATGTATATCAGACTTGACAAGCCAATGTCGATATGAAAGACAAGTTATGAAAGTTGCAAGATGATAGCTGAGATAACTGACAACAATCATGTTCTTACAAGAGTCCTGCCTCCTCATCTATCTATCTATCTATCTATCTATCTATCTATCTATCTATCTATCTATCTATCTATCTATCTATCTATCTATCTATCTATCTATCTATCTATCTATCTATCTATCTATCTATCTATTCACAATAGAACAATAAATGCATCAAATGTTTGGACCAAAATATTTTACTTTTTCATGAAATACATGTTAATGCCATTGATTTCAGTACGTACTAGTATTTAGAAAAGTAGACTGGATAACTAAGTGGTACTAAAAATAAACAGCAAAAGCAACATCTAAAAAGAATATCTTGTGATTAATTGGTTGTGACTAATCTTCGACTAATATATGATTGGGGATTTTAAAATGACAAAAAAACAAAACATGGGATTTATTATCCTGCAAATTGTGACACAATTTCAGAATTAGACTTTGAATATCTCATAGCCGAAAGTACATGATTTACTCAAAATATTTAAAGACTGTGAAGAAACCTGTCTGCAGGGGAATAGGCTGGTCATGGGCTTGTGACATACATTGTTGCATTATTGGTATTTTGTTGGGTTTATGACGTGTCCCAACTTTTTAGAATCAAGGTAGTAGTTGTTTTCAGTAAAAGTGTTGTGTATGCACCCATGTTTCCTTTGAAAACATGTTCTCTTTTAGTATAGCCACATAGCAAATGCAATTACAGAATTGATCAACATTTTTTAGAAGTGCTTTGGCATTTTCAGACATGCAGTCAAGAGTGCGACTGCCAAGAGTTCGATGATAAAATGGTGCCATCACGAGTTCACATCAAGACGGGAGCAATTAACTGACCACAGACAGATTTACTGACTAACGGGCCAACAAAACACATAATCAATCAAAAGTGGTGGAAGCCAACTTAAAATTCTGCTGAGACTTCTGGCTTGTGTGCAAATAAATGCAGCTTGCGCTCTAAACTCACAATCCAGCAGTTCTTTAATAACCACACTGGGCTTGGTGGTGACCATGATTAAAATTGTATCATTGTGACATCTAAACACTTTTATTTGAGGTGACACTTTGAATTAAAGCACTGAGAAGACAGATGTGTCTTTCAAGAGAAATGCAGTGATGAATTATGAATTATTATAATTACAATTATCTGGGAGCTTTGCTAATGCTGGATAGGAATCACATGTCCCATCAATCTGTGGAGATTTGGCAGCCCTCCAGAGAAAAGCCCACTCACATAAAAGTACCTCATAGTATGTACGTATGAACTCAAAAGATTTTAATTGTAGTATTTATACAGTATGTGCCGTTTGAGAAGACTGTATTCAGAATCATCTATGATTTAACAGCGTGTGGAAACACCTATATCACTGACAACTTCAAGTCATCCTTTTTCCTATAATGTTTTAATCTTCTCAAATGATTGTGAAGGAATTTTAGCTCTCTCATATTTTCATTTTCATTGAGGTTTGTGGGTATTTATTCATGCACAGCTGTCTTAACGTTACACAACTCCATGGACTATGGCCCATTGCAAAACCATAATTATTTTCTTCCTCAGCCATTTTGTTGTAGATTTGCCATGTTCTTGAGCTAACTTTCCGTAGCTGCAATACCAATTTTCCTTTTTTTGTCTTTTTTCTCCACTTTGTTCTCATTTTTTCGAAGGTTTCTGTATTACAAATCCTGTTGCATGTTCAGCCAAAACTTTGAAAACCATTGTTATGCTGTCTTGTTATTTTTATCAGTTTTTGCTGGCACGTTTTGTCATGAAATTTAACACTTAAGATGCTTCCTCATATCTGTATCTGTATATCTGTCAGGTTCGAGCATTGCTTTGATATAAACATTTCTGGGAAGAGTGACAACTGTCAAGTTTTTTGTTTGTCAATTATCTATACCCTGTAGATGTTTTTGATAAAAGGGCAGTAAGATCATTGCTGATGTCTTACCTTCATGGCACTGTGTTAGAGCACATCTACTCCAAATCTGCATTTGTTTCAGTTTTTGATGAGTAAATATTAACACGGTGTTAGCTGTTATTGTTCACTTGTTGCAGTTATTTATAAATTTTATGAATACATGTCAGTTACAGCTGAGTGCTATAACCTGTATAGCTTTTCTACTAGACTCGTTTTTACTTTTCTGTGGTTATGTATGTGCACCCAAGGACAATGGTTAATGGTCTTATAGTCCATAATTGCATGATAAAACTACTTACACCCTTTTCGCTCTCCCCGATTAAGAGGTTAAGAACCAGCTGATCAAACACACCTGATTTATTGCTCAATATTAAGAGTGATGTCTCTACTTTCTGAGCACCACATGTTGTGTGGATGTATTTGTGTGTTTATTTAAGAGGGATCAAGGCAGGATTTGGAAATATCCAGGGCCTGTTTGAGAATAAAACAGACCCTTTTGACTTCAGACTGTAACTAGATACATTTTCATGGCCTTCGTCTTTTTCATGATCAGGTTCTGGCTTTTAACGATCAGCTTAATGAACATCTTTAAAGTTATAGGAACCAAGCGTGTCCATCCTTTAAAATATTATTTTGTAAATCTGTCCCCTGTATTATGGAAAAGATGTTGCTCAGGACGATTTCCTTATTGCTCAAACCTAAATCAATAACTGTCACGTTTTTAGAGTTAAGGTCACAGTTTTTCACAGTTTTGGTGTTTAAATACCTGTTGTTTTTTTAAAAATCCTATGTCTGTTTAAGTTTTGGATTGACTTCCCTTGTTCCAATCTGGCCTGATTGTTTGCGCCTGTGTCTCGTCAAGCCTTTTGTCTATATCTTGTCTTGCCCTCGCTTCCTGCTGGTGGTCCTACCTGCCATATGTGTGATCAAGTCTTTGGGTTTTTCATGTTTACGCTATTGTATTTTTAAAATCCTGCTCAGCAGTGCTTTGGGTATCGTTTAAGTTTAAAACAAAGCATATATTTTGAAACTCCTGTCTCTCCTGCATCCGGGTCTTCCTCAACCACATCCTTAATAATATACCCCTTAGGTTTTACAATTACATAGAGGATTTAGACACGCTGGCAACATCTAAAAAATAAAGCAATTCTGCATGATTTCAAACCCATAAATTAAGTACCCTGCCTTTACACTGACTTTGTAGAAATAAACTGCTAACATCACTTTTATGAGTATCCTTTTTAAACATACTATTACATACTTTAAGTGTATGAGGACCCTTTAGGTAAAAAAACACAAATAAAATAAAAACAGGACTTATTGCTGGTCCCTATGGATCATTGCTCACTTGAGTAAACTGTTCATTAAACTTAAATAAAACCAGGGAGCTTGGTGCTTAATTGAAAACATAGACGAGTAAATAAATACACTTCTTTTGCTGTCTAAATTTAAACACAAACAGGAATCAGGATGAGACTGAAAATACTGAATTATTTATCTGAGAAGTGTTGCCTCCAGATGTATATTTCTTCAGCTCTACTCGTCGTGCTAACATCACGCACACTGCTCATACATAAAACTGGCCTTGCTAATGGGACCCGGTAGCATCTATGTATTTTTTAAACATGACAATTTTTCTCAGAGGAATAATCTCTGCTACTTTGAAGAAAAACATTATGCTTTTATCGGGAAAAGATAAAATCCTTTCAACTTTTTGCACCTCTTTTCTTCACTCATTTCGCTAAAGAGCACCTGTGTCCACAGACCGAACAAAAGAAAAGGCAACATTTTATCTGACCTCAAGCAGCCATGTAAAAGGGACAGAAATTAGCTGTATTTGAGTTTCAGGCAACCTAATTTTGACTCACTGTGACCTGTTTGGCTGCAGAGATAAAAGTTTAAAAACTTCTCAAAACTGAAGCCACTGCATTCCTCAAATTGAGCCATGACCTTTCATAGAACTTTATGCATTAGCTGTCCATGCTGGCTGTGTCACTGTAAGATGTGTCAGCTTTGAGATCTTGTGTGTTGTGTTTGTAAGAATTAAAATGTCATGATTTCTAACAAGATTAATAAGATTTAAAAACCATTTGATTTCAATTCCATGAGGTCGGCCAAACAAAAACAACGTAGACCATGAGATCCTCTTTAAATTAATTGTAGAGATGTTTTCAAATGTCCAAAGTGTAGCCTTAGTTTGAACACACTGTATTTTCAAGCCAACACTCCGTCAGAATAATACTGTAAAAGCAAACAGAAAAACACTTTGGCTCAAGGGCATATAAAAGTATTCATGTGTGGTGCAATACCCATGAAAATGAATACACTGTTGTTAATATTGTTTCATGTAGAACCAAATCAGACCCGCAAACTGCAACCAAGCTCAAGGCTACTTAACTTTCTAATTAATGGCTTCAGTAAGTAATCACATTCATGTCTGTTGTTGGTAAAATACAGCTGTGTCCCAATCCCATACTTAAGTCTGAGTATTTATTACATGGTATACACACTCTTTCCATTTGTCTTGAGCCCTGTCACCATGAAATTAAAAATCCTGGATGGACTACATTCATGTTTTCTTACAAACAGTACCTTGCTTTTCTATCGTTACCTGCTCCTTTTTAAACACAATGATCACAGTCAGACAACGTAAAGGTTGTGGTTACTGTATGACAAAAGTTTGAGACAAAATTAGATTGTTCACTGTGAGGATATTCATTAAGTGAAAAACACAAGGTGACATACTATATGATACCACAGGTCCTTTCCTGTAAGAATTAATGCAGACACTCATCTACTCTGGGAAATTAGCAGTAGCCAGTTTCTAATTTAACCACTGACAAGGCCGCGCTGGTAATTGATTGGCCAGCGGTGGGATATGAGAAGGTGGCTACATATGTAGCTAAAAATATTCCATTAATCTATTCATTTCTGGGTGCTTATCCAGGGGAATGTCACAAGAATAACATTTGGAACAGAGATCCTTAGACCCCCCCTGATTGACCACCTTTTCAAGCTGAGAGATTAAATGCAACATTAGAAACTGAGGCGTTCTAGGCTAACCAATAAATGGAGTCTCTATTGGTTAGCGTAATCTCTCCAGCCAGTTTTACGGATGCTCGAGGACTTCCTTCCAACGGGACAAGTCTTACAGCTACCCTGTAAAGTGTCCAGCAGTGACTCCATTCTGAAGACTGCAGTGTGATTGAGCTACTTAAACTATTGCTAAGGATTAGCCTTCATGGAAAACTCATTCCAGCAGCTGGTCTCCCAACCTGTATCTTTCAGTCACTGCCCACAATTCATTGGAATTGTTCAGAGTTGTAATGTCGATCCACGACTAAATCAAGAGCTTTGCCTCTTCTTCACATAGCCAAACAAGGAATATAACTGGTTCCTTTGGATTCAACTTAAGCCTGGACACAGAACCTACGGCGTAGGGCGCGCGTCGCCGCGTACCCTAGCCGTACCCAGCCCAAATGCAACGTAAAACCCACCGAAATAATGAAAAACCAGCCCGAATCTTACATTCTCTGTTAAAACCATAAATTATTAAATGCGTAATACATTTCATCTTCACATTACTAAATAACCTAAAAAAATGTTCAGGCTCCAAACAAAAACTACAATAAAATGGAGTAGATTAAAGCAAATATATTATCAGTGTTTATTGTGTAAATTTCTACTTTTCTCTGACATAATGGAAACTTTTTTTGTTAATAATTTCTCCTAAATATTTAGTAAAACGCAGGAAAAGCAGCCCAAATATATATTTTTTAGCCCAGTTGGGCTGAAACCTGCCCAACCTGGCAACACAGATTTAGGACATCCGCAGGAGATTCTCCTCAAAACGATGAAATAAACTCTTTAATTAGTAAAATGAAGAGCCTTGGATTGAGATTTAAGATAAATTAAGACATTTAAATGCCTTATTTTAGCAAAAATGGAATTTGAGACTTTTTAAGGATGAAGCTGCACGGATGAGCCCAGACTATGAAACCTCACCTTGCTCTCAATCCAGAGGGACTTCGCCGTTGATAAGAGCAAAGTGATTGAAAGGTGAAGAACCAGCTGATGGTTCGGAAATAGTTTGGATTTGAAAAAGTTTTAAAATAAAAGTTTTTGCATTTTGGATCGTTCAATGTGCTACCCCCCACCCCAGATGGAAATAGTTTTTGTTGTGGTTTTCTGCCCACCGCTGGATGAAACCATCATTGGTAAGCTGTCATAATGTAATAGATATAATAGAAGAATTATTTCTGATAACATTGCCATAATGCTGAATATATGGCCTTTCATATATTTTTTGCTGCTGTTTGACCGCCGTGTCTGATTGTGTTAAATACATGTCGTCGTCGTGTAGGTTGAACACGTGTGTCTGAATTGTGCTACTTGGCGAATCAGACATCTATGGCTAAGATGAAAACTTAGCCTTAAAAATAAAAATATCCCCACGATAAGTCCCATTTTTATCACCCAGTGCTCCTACCTAAGTGACAGTCCTGGGCATTTCCATCCTCTACCAACCCAGGGAGGGCCCTGCACTGAGCTCAGGTGTCCTCTTTAACCTGAGGAGTGAGCAGGCCGCATCTTTTCACCAGACAGGGTGGGGCTTCTCCGGCCGGACGTAGCGCGTGGAAGGATCACGTTATTCCGGCCGGATCCTCCCCACCCCATCTGGCGCCCCGGTTGGCCAGAGGGGGCATGTATAGCCCAGGACTGTGTGCATGTTTTTGTGAGGGTAGCTCCCATTAGCTACCAAGGGAACACGGGGAGAACATGCAAACTCCACACAGAAAGATCCTTTCGCCAACCCCACCCAGGGTGTGGGCACTGAAGTCATGGGGAAACTAACACGCACTTCAGCACCCACAGCGTCCCCGGCGGGAATTCATTCATTCAGTCATTTGATTTTTATCTCCAGTTTGATACTATCTTAAAGTCTGCATTAGGCTTATAATTAGGTTTGACATAATGACTGGTAAATCCATGGTGCTAGAACCTCATTTGAATGGTTCTGACCGTGTCGCTGCTGCTGTTGGAATTGTGGTTGGTTGGGCCTGATCTGTGGCATTTTTAGCGATTATGTTCTAACGGGGATGTTTAGGCCACAAGGGCCCATCTAGAATGCTTCGCCCCCCCTAGGCTGGGACCCCTGCTCCGCCCCTGGTCTTGTTACATTGTTTTATTACGTGGTGTGTATTTTCAATGTTTTATGTAGGACTAATGAGATGGAATTAGCTTTCTACTAAATCTGGTGCCCATCTTCTCGTTTCTTGAAGATGATCAATGCAAGCCCTAAACTACTAAATATTTTTTGAATTTTGAATTAATCGTGTAATTTTGGCGCAATTTATGCCATTCCTTCGGCAGTTAATACGGCCCGAACCGTCACGTGCCAGGTGTGTTATACTGTACATCAAAATGTGCGTCTCCATCCTGCGACAACGCGCATTACTTTTCTCTTTCAAAAGCGTTACCGTGGCGACGCTAGACGCCAAAAAGCACGCCCACCCTTCATCTGATTGGTTCAGACAGAAAAAACTTTGTGCCTCAAGCCCCACAATACGGTTTGACGTACATACACGAAAATCGGTACACACCTGTATCATGTTGCAACTTAAAGAAAAGTCTCTTGGCGCTATGGCCGAAACCGAACAGGAAGTCGGCCATTTTTAACATTTTTAATTAATCTTGTAATTTTGGCGAAATTTATGCCATTCCTTCAGCAGTTAATACGGCCTGAACCGTAACCTGCACCCATGTGTGTTATACATCAAAATGTGCGTCTCCATCCTGCGACAACGCGCATTACTTTTCTCTTTCAAAAGCGTTACCGTGGCGACGCTAGACGGCAAAAAGCGCGCCCCCCTTCATCTGATTGGTCCATATTTGATAGTTCCCCAAAAGTCACCAAATTTTGCATGCAAGCCAGGCCTGGTGATAAATTTGATATTTAATGGTTTGCATTAATGGGCGTGGCCTAATGGCTCAACAGCGCCCCCTAGAAAACTTTTCTCTGCCATAACTTTTGAACGGGTTGTGATAAAGACATGTGGGTGGTGTCATCGGACTCGGTATTGAGTCCTTGACCTTCATTGGCCTGAATTAGCCCCGCCCCTTCTTCTGATTGGTTGTCCCTATTTTCTGCTATAACTTTTGAATGGTTTGACATAGAGAGTTGTGGGTGGTGTCATCGAACTCGGTTTTTAGTACTTGACCTTCATTGGTGCAAATTAGCCCCGCCCCTTCTTCTGATTGGTCGGTATTTCATAGTTCCTATTTTCTGCAGTATCTTTTGAATGGTTTGACATAAAGGCTCCTGGGTGGTGTCATCGGACATGGTTTTGAGTCCTTGGCCATAATTGATGCAAATTAGCCCTGCCCCTTCTTCTGATTGGTCGTGTCGACGCGTGCCACACGCCGTAGGCACGGCGTCGTTTTGATGCAGAACCATAACTCAGCATTTAGATTCAAATTGCTACATGGGTTTAAGTCCTCTCCTTACTTCCTAACTTTTCTCAGTACAGGTTTTCCCCATTTTGCATAAATATTAACATGTGATACAAACATTGACTAATGGAGCTAAAAATTGCAAAAACATTCACTGAGTACCTAGATTTTGGTTCTGTCGCTGTACAGACTTGGCTTGGCACAGCCAGACCCCATTCCCTTACCCTTTCCATTCACTGCGATTTCCACTGGTAAATGCAGACTGAAAATCAAAACGGAATCCAGAGGAATCAGACTAATATTTGTATCAAGATGAAAAGAATAAGAATAGCTGGGAAGACTAGTATGAACAAAGCAAATACTGTCTTTATATCACTAAAACACTTTCTTCATACTGTAGCTTTGACTTAAAGCATTAAACCAAAGTTACCACCCAAGAAAGCAAAAAATATATACAATCATGGAAGCGCGATTCGGATTAGATAAAATAATCCACTACGGGCTGTTCTGTGATATACCTTGATTTCTGTCCAACTAAGCATCAATAAAAGTAGTCCTTAAAGCAGCACAATGTAACTTTCAGCTTTCATTGAGTTTGGCGGCTCCTTTGGACAAAATCGGTAGTGCTTTACCAGAAAGAACACTACATCTACAGAATCCCCTGTATGTGAAAACATTCTATTTTTGATTATTGTCTATTATTGATTATTGAACATAGAACTCTACATTTACATTTGTATCATAACAATTCTGTCTCTTGTTTTATTCGCCATAAATCCCCATCGGTCGGACATCCCTCCTCGTCTTACATCTCACGCCAGCGAGTGAACGCCGGGCCAATATTTATTCTTGTCCGGGCATTTATTTTTTTTGTCCGGGCATTTAGCTTGTTACTCTCCTGCTTTCTTTTTTCGCCTCCTCCGATAAAACTTTGATTTTCTTCGTTTTTTTCGCTGCTTCGGCCATGATACCAGCTTCTGCTGAGCTCTGCGCTCCACGTCCCACCCAGCTTTCGTCTCGACTACGAATCGGGAAGGAGGAGGAAGTGACGTATGCCGTAAAGCAGTCAAAGCCGTAAAGATTTGTAGTTCTTTAGTGTGGCAGGGTTCCTACCATGCTCCTCAAAGTTACATAGTGCCAGTGAAGGCGATACAGACCCCTCAGACCATGACAGAGGTTCATTAAACCTGTTGCAAGTTGATGTACCATCACAATGACTCTGGAAATATTATATGGTGGAAAAGTTACATAGTTCTGCTTTAAAGTGCCCTTTTCATGACATGAAACAAAAAGCTTTATAGCTCTGTTTAATGTAAAGCCACTTTGTTGATGCGCAAACAGCAGCAGGTTTCCAACTCATGAGTCAGATTTTTCGAAAAGGCCTCTTTTATCATCTGCCAGCGAGCCATTTTGTTGTCTTGACAAGTCTATTCAGGCGGTTTTATTAATGTCACCACTGGATTATCTGGAGCAAAAACCCCACACCATTGAACCTCCTTTTACCATGCAGATTAGTTTGTGTGGAAACTGATAAAAACAGATAGGACACAGGCTGTAATATGTAAATTCTATGATCATCCTGTCTGGTTGCATTATGTAGCCCACGGCGGGAAATAGGAAGGTGAGGGTACTTTTTGCCTGTGACAGAAAGCACTTTGCTATATTAATAGCATGGCATTTTGATGTGGTATTCCTTTCAAGCAACATAACTCATTTTGAACAGACATGTCTAAGTATTAAAGGTGTATTGTTTCTCTATAAATGGCAGATACTGTTACGCACTTTATGGCAAGAAGGTGTTCCTGTACCATTCTCATGTTGCCTCATGTGGGTTTGTTTTTCAGTACTGATCCAGTCCACTGAAAAATAACTCATATTGCAAATACAAGAAAAAAAATATCTATCTCTTGGAAAAAAATGGTTTTCTGAATTAATTTGCCTTAAACTGTGACCTAATCTTCAGTTAAGACACAATCACAGATGGATATAATGAGCTAAAACTGTAAACACATTAACTATAATTTATTATGCGTTCTAGAACACATCCATTAAACATTCACAATGCTGGAGGCAGGGCTTAAAGTTAAAACAATTCCTGAGCCTGAACTTTTTTTCGGGGAGCGGGGGCACATCCGCTCTGCAATTTGGCAAGCAACAAAAATTACATCATTTGAATATTATTTTCCTTTTCACTATGGATGCTTTTGATATCAAGTTTCGCTAGTTGTCATTGTGTTTGAAAGGGTATAAGATGACCTACAATCTAAAATATGAATATTTTAAAAACGAGTCACAAGAAAACTTGTGACTTGTTTCCACTCAAACTCATAAGACTGCAGGACATCTTCTAGTTCCAGCAGAGGTACTGAAGCATCGGCAAGATTAACTTTTCTGCTTAACAGATCATGTTGAGTTGTTACTCTGGCCGTATCAAAAAAAGTGAACAAGTACTTTCATAATTTTGTCCTGCTCTGGCTGGTGAATTCATCAATGTTTAATGAAAACACTCTTTTTGAGCTTCTCTGACGGCCGTTTTTTAAAACTCAGGTGCTGTGCCCATACCTGTCAAGTCTCCCGTTTTGGCCGGGAAACTACTGTATTTTACCCCTCTTTCCCGACGCCCTCCCGTATTAGTATTTTCCCGTAATTTACTGTTTTATAATATAATCATTTTTAAAAAGGGTTATTGTGCCTTTTGCGCCTCTCGCAATGTTAGTGGCAACAAAGGGAACAAACTCGGAACAACAAATCAGATGGATGGATGTAACGAAAGAGAAGACATTTCTGCCAGAAAAGTGAAGATTTCATGTAAATATATCTAAAAATTGTGTTTTAATTTAGACTCTATTATAGGAATTGCATACAGAGGAATGTCAACAGCATTTCAGTGTCAACAAATGTACATAAAGAGCACATAATTGTAGTTTGTAAATGATTGACAGGTAGATGTTTTAAATATCTTGTAAACCTGTCTTAAAATCTAATACTGGACCTTGGTTGGGCTGGTTGGACAGCAGGTGGCGGAAAATGTCCCTTATTTTTTTAATCCAAAACTTGAAAGGTATGTGCCATGTGTATTCATATAACTGGCATGCTAATTAGAAATGGTCAGGCTCCTCAAAGCTTTTTTATCAACCGCTATTTTTTTTACATAGATTTACAAGCGGTTGAGCAATAGAGAAGGATACATCATGTTCAGCAATGTCAGCCGTGGCTGCGCTGAAGAGACAGCAGCTCTATTACGGCTGATTTATGGTTCCGCGTTATACCAACGCAGACCTACGGCGTACGGTACGCGGCGACGCGCACCGTACGCCGTACCCGACAGTGTAGGCTCTGCGTCGATTTAACGCGGAACCATTATTTAGCCTTTAGCGGGATCTCCTTCGTGGTGAGGTACAACTTTTACTGGCGTACGGTAACTTTTTAGAGCAGAGCTGCAAAAGCACCTGGGCTCTTCTGGCACCAGCTACCGAAACACCTGCCGACTCCGCCAGTTTCTTCCATCCATGCCAAGCACCATTTCATTTTCAGTCTTATATCGGCCAAATCATCCTCTACAGACTTCATGATTTTTTTCTTCATCTTGAAGTCGGTGATACGCAAGTGTTCATGTTCCTGAGGGCTCAAGCGCAGCGCTCTGCGCTCTGCTGCCGTCAAAGACTCGCCCAGCTCTACTTCTGATTGGCTAGTGTTAGTTTGGTTGAGCGCCAGAGCTGCTTTCCTCTCATTCCATTGGTAGACGAACTCGGTTGAATCAAACTGACAACCTATCAACACATCTTTATATGTAAACCGTTAAAGTTATTCATCTTTTCATTTTTTTTTAAATCAGTAAAACTCTGCACGCCGAGAAAAAAAAAAAAAAAAAAAACTCCATACGCCGGAGATCTGTTGTGCCAAAAAGTGATTGCCTGCCAGAATCTGATTTCTTCTGATTTCTGGCCGCGGGAGCGCGCACAGCAGCCCGTTGAACAATAGCGCCAAAACGTCAGATTTTCAGATTATGAAGCTCAAGAATGAGATCAAGTCAAATTTAGGCAGAAACAACTTTTCATTAACTGTATTTGGCCTTCAATTTTTGGCAGGTAAAAAGACCCATTTTCAGGGGAGAAATCAGATTCTGGCAGGCAATCACTTTTTGGCACAACACTGGCACGGTGCCGGAATACTTTAAGCCCTGTGGAGGGAATAGTGAGTGAACTGTTGGGTTAATGGCTGGTTGTACCAACTTTGGCAGCAGTGACTTCCAGCCCTTTCAGTAGCTCTGGATCAAACTTGTTAAAAGTTCAGCAGGAATTTCTGACCATTCCTCTTTACAGAACTGCTTTGAGTATATCTGGTGTGAGCTGCTCTCTTGAGGTCATTCCACAGCAGGTTTAAGTGCTTTGACTACACACTCCAAAAAACATTATCTTATTCTGAAGCCATTCTGTGGTAAAATGTACTTCGATGCTCCGGGTGATTTCTTGGTGCATAACCTGGTGGACAGCAATTTTGAATTTAACCTGTATGATATTTTGGTATAACTTCTGTATCCCTGCGATGATGGAAAGAGGTTCAGACCCTTTGGTAGTGAAGAAAGCCCAAATCAGGATCCTGCCACTACGATACCTCACTGTTTAAATAAAATTCTTGCACTGATACGCTGTGCACATTTCACACCAAAAACACTGAATAATCTTCCTGAGCAATTAAAATTTTGTTTCAGAGCTCCACAAAACTTTAACACAGTAGTGTTATAGATCGGCATTGTATTTTTTGGCAAACTTTCTATCAGCACCATGAATGTTTAATGAACATGTTAAAAAAAGACAAGGAATTATAATATTTTGTGTGTTACCATTTGAATCTAAATGTGTTTGTCTGTTACTGTGATTGAGATGAAAAACACATCGCATAACAAAGTACTGCAGAAAACCAGTTGATTCTAAGGAATTTACAGGCTATCTTTTATGAAATGGCATTTTATGAACAGAGTTGCACCGAATGAGATTTAACAGGACTGTATTCAGAAGGATTTTAACTTGTTTGTTTTCTGTATAAAGTTCCTAAAATGAACATAAGGCCCTTTCATAAATCACCTTAATTGAATTGAATTTGTTGCTGCAGGTTTCTGTACTACAGCTTTATGACATATTAATGGGGTTCCCTTTAAAGGGAAACTGAGTGCACTGTGGCCAGAGACGGGACATTCTGATGCACTGTCAAGGTTGCTCTCAGCTGACGTCAACAAACTAAGGCAAGAGGAGACAGAAAAATCAATGACAACATTTTGATTGTACTTTTATTTGGCCTCGTTATAGTGTCAGACACTCTGTCATGGTCTACACTGGTTTTGGTCCTCCTGTCATGATCTGCTGGGTTACTAATGAGCGTTTGTTGCTTCATTCAGTCTAAATTCTTTTTCAGATGCCACTTTTTGCTACTTTTATGCAGATGCTACAAAGCATGCTTGAACTTGTGGCAACTTTGGCAGTGATGATGGATGAGTAAAATTGTCCATAGTTTGGATAAAAGAAAATAATTGAGGGTGGGAAAAGGGAATCTGTCGAAATGCCTTTCATAACCTACCAATTTCTGATAAAAGGGTTAGAGTAGCAAACACACTTTCCTACAGTGTTGGTAACGTAACAAGTCCAAAAAAAACCCATCATGGCATCATTGTTACTCATAAAAAAATGTACCTATCATGGTTGAATCCATGTGCAGTGGGCCTATTAAGGATGTGAGCAAGAAAATAATCTACATCACTGTATCCACCTGTCTTTTTAATTCAATAAAAATAAAAATAAGCGCCAAGAAATCTGGGTCTTTTCGAATCTTAGCGATTTAATCCTTGCTTTTCGGTTATTAAAGCAGCACCCATGTGAGTCTTCTTCACCTCCTCGTCTAAGAGTATTATTGTCTTATCTGATCTGTGAACTTGTTCCCTAAGTGTATCTAATCTGAGTGAATACAAACACATTAGATTTCCACTTGTTTGTTGAAATAAGGACATGTTGTGCACAGACTGGTGCCATATAAAAGAGGTTCACTAATACATTTTATACTTTGGGAATAATGTAAATGACCCAAACAAATGTTAACCTTATACTGCATATAGTCATGTCAAAACTTACAAGAGGTTGACATCACAAGTTCACCCAAAGGTCAAACCATTCATTTATCTCAAAAATTGAAAAGAAAAAACACTAGAAGATAAGTATTCTAGAGCCTGCCAAATTCATCCAACACGATGATGATGATGATGATTTTTTTTGTTCAATACATTGATTCCTTAGTTGGGAAGTATTACTGAATTGAATTCAAGCAACCATGGTTGGTATTAGGGGTGTAACGGTACACTCGTCGTACCGAACCGTTGCAGTACAGGGCCGTCTGTGCAGACGTGTACCGAATACGAATACGGTACAACATTTAACAGCAGCTAGTTAACAGGCTTATGTTGCGCTCAGAGCATACTTCAAATCCGAGTTCCTACACGGACACATCAAGGCCCCGTTTACACGGAGCAAAAACGGAGGCGTTTTCATGCGTTTTGGCCGTTCGTTTACACGAAAACGGAGCTCAAAGTCACCAAAAACGATCATTTCTGAAAACTCCGGCCAAAGTGGAGATTTTCAAAAACTCTGTTTAGGAGATTTAGGCTTCAGAACGTCACATTATGCAACAGAAACGTCACCAGAAACGTCCAGCCACGCTGGTGACCAGAAACGTCACCAGCGTCACGTGTGCGACCTGTGTTTACAATTTGTTTGGCCACCGTCAATATTTTCTTGTATTTTACCTGTTTTATGTTCTAAAGTCACACTTAAAAGTAACTCCACTTCTCTGTCACTCCAAACGAAAGACTCTCATTCCGTCTTGGAAGTAACTGGCAGTCCAGGCTGATTTATGGTTCCGCGTTACACCAACGCAGAGCCTACGGCGTAGGGTACGCGGCGACGCACACCGTACGTAGGCTACGCCGACGATTTAACGCGGAACCATATTATTCAGGCTTCACACGTGTCATTTGTTGACTTTTTTTCCAGGACTCTGATTGGCTAGCTAACTTTACGCTTCTCGTTACACTGCCCCCTGCAGGTTTGGCTGCTCATAGCACCCCTTAACAGCATATTTATGCGGGTTCGTGTAAACAAAGAGATTTTGAAAACGATCTTGTGTAAACGATGGAATTTTTCAAAACGTAGAGGGGGAAATATCCGTTTTGGTAAATACCCGGCTATGTGTAAACGGGGCCTGAGTGGCGGACTGGAAGTTTTGAGTCAGCATCGGAACACTTTGGTTTCTCGGTAAAAAGCAACAACAGACAACGACTGGTATCACGTCAAACGCATTTGAAACAGCACCATGCGACGTGAATATCGCTGCTGCGAGGAAAGAAACCAGCACCGTGTCAACACGGCTACCTTTAAACAGGCTTTTGCCAGTAATTCAGATCAGGCTAAAACTATAACTAATGACAGTGGTGTTTTTAAAGCGGCGGATCTGCGACCACTCAGTTATTGAGAACAGATTTTAAACACGTTTTTATATTTTGTTTAAATTGAGGGTATTTTTTTTATTGGAAAACTATATATATATATAATTTTGTTTATTTTGGTTTCATTTTTTTAAGGAAATATATAAAGCATTGTTTGCGAAAGATGAAAACACATTTTGTATGTTGTTTTTTTCCCTTACTGTACCGAAAATGAACCAAACCGTGGCCTCAAAAGTGAGGTACGTACCAAACTGAGATTTGTGTATACCATTACACCCCTAGTTGCTACAGTAACTACATATAACGGAAACAAACAAACTGAGAGAAAAGGGATGTTGGCAAGGGCTTGTGTCAGAAATGTTTAGTGGAGCCACAGTTCAAATTTTCTGCAAGCTAAAAGAAAAGGCAGCTCAGGGTCACTAATGGAAGGATCCCCCTGCCGTAACTCTGGTAGGCATAGTTGATTTGTGTCACACAAGATGATTTGACAAAACAGACCATTCAGATTAAGACACAAGTGTGCAAATCTATTAAGAAATCATGTATGAAACCAGCTCTGTATGTGGTCTAATTTGGAAAAAATGCACTTCACAACATTTTTGGCTGTTCAGACTGCCCCCCAAAAATCTATCTACGTACAATTTGAACATCCTAAAAATCTGATTGGAGCTGGCAGTGTGAACAAAGCCTCTGAAGCATTCATTGATGTGGGTCTGTGAATCCTTCCATCCATCATCTGTAAGCCCTTAATCACATCAAGGGTCACGGGGATCTGCTGGAGCCTATCCAGGCAGGGATACACCCTTGACAGGTCCTGATTGTGAATGGCAAAAAAAAAAAAATCTCTATCTTGGAGAATGTGGTTTGGAATGTAAAAGCTCTGTGTTGTCAACAAGAATAGAAAGGTGTTATATTAATGCAGTCCATTTTCCCCACCTCTCGCCTGGCGACAAGTGGGATAGACTCCAGCATGAAGAGGGTGAAAAATGGGATGTTTCACTTCACATAATTCTGGACGGGAGATTTGACATTGCTCTTAGTGTGAGGTTCAAACCGCCATCAAATTGCAATATTTTCTGCAGTCGCAATTTGTTAAACGGGGTGTTATGAGTTTGAGCACTGTTATGAGTTATCTTTGATTAATGCAACTTTAATGTATCAGCGATGTTCGGCATCTACATGTACTGTAACTCAGTATTAACAGCCCTCTTTGTTTTTGGATTCTTCAAGCTGTGCCATCAGCAAAACTGCAAATGACTCCAGACAGCAAAACTGTCTGGAGTCATTGTGTTGCCAATGTTCCATGTTTGCCCAACACCGACATAAAAACAACTTTGTAATAGGATTTTATACCCAAGGAGGCGATAAAGTCTAATGAGGAACAACAACCCTCAAAAACAAAGCAGATCATTTCCTTACAACAGCATAGGGCTGGGCGATATATCGAGATTTTAATATATATCGATATATTTTCAAACACTATATGGTACGAGACAATATCGTTTATATCGATTTAAAAAAAAAAAAAAAAATTATTATTATTTTTTTTTTTTTTTTTACATTTTTTTTTTTTATGATTTTGATATAGCTTATTTTGTGACAAATTGACTTGAATGTTTTATTTGAAATTTGCACAAATGTTTTGTTATTTGCACAACTGTCAAACTTCAGTGGAAAAGTCTGCCTGTTACCGTCTACATTGTATTAATTGCACAGTGTATTTTAATTTAATTGTTATGCAGGAAAGGGATATTTGTTTTTTTTTATTCAAGAAGCATTTTTATTCTATATATGCAGGCAGTTTATTTTTATTTCATTTGTTTTATACATTTTGATATTGTGCAGACCTCTGTTAATAAAGCAACCTGTGTGACATTTGGCACGAGGCTTTGTATTAAAACTGACTGTTTTTTTAAGGGTTTGCCTCAGAAAAAAATGAAGCTAACAGAGATGCTAACAGAGATGCTATGCTATAATGCTTTGGGGGAAACCCCAATTAAGGCACAGAAAAAATATCGAGATATATATCGAGTATCGCCATTTAGCTAGAAAATATCGAGATATGACTTTTGGTCCATATCGCCCAGCCCTACAACAGCATTACAATAAAAACTACACTGTCTTGTGTACTACAGTTATGACAACAACCCTGTTTTTCTATGGCCGTGTATCAGGGAAGAAGGGGTCTCTGTTTTTGTGATTGTGTCAAGGGATCTGGCTCACCTGAGACGACACACATTGCCTCACACCCCTCCAAGGTTTCAAAATTGTTTGCGTTTCCCCCACAGCCTCCATACTCAAACAGTTCGCAGCGTCCCGTGTCCACGTTGAAGAAGAATCTGTCCTTGATGGCCTTGCACGGTCCCGGATCATCCTTCAGGGCACACAGCTCACTGAAGATGAAGAGCTCAGGTTGCGCTCCATGTGCTGAGGTTAGAGAGGAAGAAAACTTTCAGCATCCTTTTTTCTTTAAAACATTATTTTCTTTTCATATAGTAAGAGAAATTAGGTCACAACATCAAACTGTAACCTCTGGCTTTGAGATAAAGTAAAGTCGCATGTCAGTATAATTTCAAAGTGACTTTGGGGTAAACCGTTTGACAAGCTTACTGTCTTTTTATTCTGGGTTGCAGATGGAAAGTGTTTGAAATATTTCCTTATGGCAAAGAAAATGCCCTGACCTCACTAAATATTGAATATTTCAAAAATATGTAAATGTTTTACAAGTGAGCAAATCCTTCCACATCAAATACCAAATTACTTTTTATTAAATTTAATTAAACACAATAAAAAGTTTTGGTGTAGTGCCCAAAGTGTGGATTTATTCATCTATTTCTTGCACTGAGACTCAAGAAGCATCAGTGAGCACCTACAATAACTGATCCAGGCAGGGGGTCGCTGAAGAAGACTGAATGAAAGCACTGCAAATTTCACAGCACACAGCACACAGCCAGACTTTGCACTGCAGCAAATCGCTTTAACTGCTGCACGGGCCGACAGGCTGCATCTTCACTGTTCGAACTGATCAGCCCTGATGTGGAGAACATGTCTGATGGCTCGTGTTGAGAGACAATGAGCCTCTGCACATGAGCCTCTGTGTCATCTTCCATCCATAAAATCTGGCTTTGTGAGACTCAGAAAAAAAAAGGTGAAATGGAGGTGTGCCAAGCAGCACTGCAAATGTTAAATCATCATCTCAGTGTGCAGCAGGGAAACGGCTTTCTCTGCCATCATCCCTGTTGTTTTTAGGTCAACGCTCTGTTATGTTTGCCTGTGACGTGCAGCTTCTTCACTTCTGAAGTATCTTGCGAGAACTGAATATCAGTTCTATAGCTGCTCAGAAAAACCTGACTCTTTTCAGGTGGCCCGCTTAAAAAGAATTTTACCTACCCCAGTAGCTGACATTTTTAATCCGTATCTAACATTAGAAATATCAACAATTTAGCTTTGCTTCTGCTTTTGTTCCGTGCTTGAAACTGGTTGTTCATTTCAAATTAGTTCACGTAAATGGAAAAACTCATCCCAAATGTTTTTGAGAATACATTTGTGTGTCACCTGTGAGGTAGGGATGGGCGGTATGGACTAAAAAATGTATCACGATCATTTCTGGCATTTATCCCGATAACGATAAAAATGATGATAAAAAAATACCAATTCAACTCCATCTTTGTAACTATGAATCTATCTCGCTCTCAGATCTGCCATGTTTGTTACACAAAAACGTCATCAACGGGAATGTTTCTTTCTTTCTTTCTTTCTTTCTTTCTTTCTTTCTTTCTTTCTTTCTTTCTTTCTTTCTTTCTTTCTTTCTTTCTTTCTTTCTTTCTTTCTTTCTTTCTTTCTTTCTTTCTTTCTTTCTTTCTTTCTTTCTTTCTGGCTCATTTCCTCCTTCCTTCCTGTTTCCTTCCTTCCTTCCTGCTTCCTTCCTTCCTTCTTTCCTCCATCTTCCTTCCTTCCTTCTTTCCTCCATCTTCCTTCCTTCCATCCTTCCTTCCTTCCTTCCTGCTTCCTTCCTTCCTCCTTCTTTCCTCCATCTTCCTTCCTTCCTTCCTTCCTGCTTCTTTCCTTCCTTCCTCCTCCTTCCTTCCTTCCTTCCTTCCTTCCTTCCTTCCTCCATCTTCCTTCCATCCTTCCATCCTTCCTTCCTTCCTGCTTCCTTCCTTCCATCCTTCTTTCCTTCCTGCTTCCTTCCTTCCTCCATCTTCCTTCCTTCCTTCCTTCCTTCCTTCCTTCCTTCCTTCCTTCCTTCCTTCCTTCCTTCCTTCCTTCCTTCCTTCCTTCCTTCCTTCCTTCCTTCCTTCCTTCCTTCCTTCCTTCCTTCCTTCCTTCCTTCCTGTACGTTGTGCGTGGATTTAACACAGAACCATAAATCAGCTTTACACAAAAACGTCATCAACGGGAATTTATCATGTTTACCGCGAGATGACAAATTCTTACCGTGGGGAATTTTTTTGACAGTTTATCGTGAACGGTAAAATATCACCCATTCCTACTGTGAGGCATCTCCTCTCAGGTATATTTGCTATATATGTATTCTGTCAGGGAGGGTGTAGAACTTCCATGATGGTTGTGTGATATCAAGAGCAACAGAGACCCTAAACCACAACATCTGTTACCGAATTGAATAAAAGCTGAATAAAACGCATGAAATATTTACTTCAATTTAGCAAATGTCAGAATGTACCACTGTTTTCATATATGTTTTAATGTCACACATCTGTTGTCTGAAAAACAGCTTTTGTAAGAGACCCAAATTCATTCTTAAGGGCTCTGGAGCTTTGATAGATCATAAAAAATATTCAAAGTTTTGATTAGGGGTATCAATTGTCCTTCCTGCAACCCTCCTCTTCCTCTAACTGTGGACCGCCAGGACTGGGACCACTAACCCACACTGAAGTTGATGTTTGGAGCGAATTGGGCTTCTGCTATGAGGCTACCGCTCATAGGACTGTTACTTTATTCTGTAACACATGTACTACATTTTTATAGCTTTACACTGATATAGAACTATTTCAATATGCATTGGCAGCATAACCAGGGTGCTTTCTTTTTCTTTTGTTAGTTTTTTTTCCGAATGTTATGAACAGATATGTCCCAGACTGATCTTTGTGAGAGGATTATGTTGTAAATATGACGGTCAAATACAATAAGCCATGTGGGTCTATCCAAGGGGAGAAGATAAGTCCCTCTTATTGATTTGTTTGTTTGCTTTTTCTTGGGGTTTTTTTTCTGCATGAGCCTGGTCAAAGTCCAATAAGAACTTTTTCCTTCAGTCATTTATGTCTACTGACAAGAGAGCTTTATGAGGGGTGTATGTGACACGAGTAAAATGTTTAAAATAGAGGGCATTAAAAAAGATGAATTGTGATTGAATAATGGGGCCATTAAAATTGAGGTGAACTTTAAGAAAAAAGTAAAAAAAGAAGTGATAAATTGTTATTTGGTTAATTTGAAAGTGATTAAATTAAAACAGTGGGGATATGATAAAAACAGAGCCATGTTTTATAATTTTCAATTACCTTGCAGTCATCAATCTTCCTTCACAACCCAAAGTTGCCATTTATCATTTTGAGGAGGCCTCAGGTGAAAATAAAAATGACAAAAAAAAATGTAAAAATAAAAGTGGTGAAAATGTCTGCAAAATGAAGAATTTAAGAAACTTCACTGCTCTGTTAAAGTAAACTGTGTTCAGACTGACATAAACATACTGATGGCATATTCAAATCACACTCACTCATTCATATATATATATATATATATGTGTATGTGTGTGTGTGTGTGTTTATATATAAAGTGTATATCTATGTATGTATGTATGTATGTATGTATGTATGTATGTATGTATGTATGTATGTATGTATGTATGTATGTATGTATGTATGTATGTATGTATGTATGTATGTATGTATGTATGTATGTATGTATGTATGTAGGGTTGCAAAATTCCGGGAATTTTCAAAGTTGGAAACTTTCCATGGGAATTAACGAGAATATATGGGAATTAACGGGAATATATGGGAATTAACGGGAATTAACGGGAATAAATAAGACATTTACAGAATTGAAGGTTGGCCCTTAACAGGGAACTTAAATATAGTTGGGGGAAATATATTGTAGCATAGTCTTGGCTAAAACAACCAGATTTAATGCAAGTACACTCCTCAATCACATGCACACAGCACATTGCTTACTGCAGGGCTATTGAGGCCACGCCCCCTACATGCACTGTGCATTCCTCCATCACATGCACAGGTGATTTCTTGAAGCCTGGAGGCCACACATTTGAGCTCAAAGCACAAGACTATTGAAGCCACACATTTGAGCCCACGGACTATATAAAGTCAAGTAAGCTTTGATAACATTATGGGGTAAATATATTTGATCTATAATGGTATTAATGTTTAACTTGCATTACTTTTTGATTGGGTGGGGGAGTGGGGTGAGTTAGTATTTACTCAACATTCATGTTTTTGTTGTTCATTAAAATAACTGTTCATACAAGAATAAAAACTAAAGTTCTACTCAAATAAATCTGTTGAAATGTCATGTTTTTGTATTATCTTGCATGGATATCTGCTTATGACAAAATAAATATTTACATTTATGTTTGGATATGATACAGTTTGTTTAAATTACCCCCAATTTCCAGTTAATTCCCATAAATTCCCAATAATTCCCATAAATTCCCATAATTCCCATGGAAAGTTTCCAATTTGGAATATTTCCAAAATTCCCCAGCTTAACTTCCCATGGAAAGTTTCCGGAAATTTACCGGAAATTTTCCACCCCTTTGCAACCCTAAATGTATGTAATGTATTGATATATTAAGAATCGGAATCAAATCGATTCTTGACATTTAAATCAATATCCAGCCATAATATATATATATATATATATATATATATATATATATATATATATATATATATATATATATATATATATATATATATATAGCACAAGGTGTTTTTAGAGCTTATCCAACCAGAAGGGGGCTCGGAGACCCAGGACACGCTGGAAAGACGGCATCCTTTGGTTGGCCTGGGAATGTGGAACGATGGAATTGTGTGGATGTTTTTATATAATCTAATTTAAGAATAATTCCATTTATAGGACTAGTTCTTCCAGGTCTTTCATCAAGTATCCTCCCCTTTGTTTAGCAGAAAAAGGGAAAACATTCCTGATCATATAATGCACAAATCAAATCCTTGGAAGCTAACTAAATCAGCAGTCAGCTCCTCAAAATATGGTCCATGCTGAATATGGGAGCAGATTTTAGAGTCATGGCATTTTAACAGACAGTTAGGAGTGCTGCTGGCAGGTTTAGTTTGGTTGACATTTGCGCACGCGCGCACGCACATTTAGATAAAGATCTGGGTTGCTCAACACTTTGCCAAGAACTTCTGTATTTCTCAGCAGGTGGAGTCTCCCAGAGGTCCAGTCCAAGCTTGTTCTTTTAGTTAATTTCAAGGTCCCTCTGCAAAGGGGATTGAATTACCATCTGTACAACAGCCATAAAGCTGGAAACAACAAATAGCCCATTACTGAGTGACTCGGTAAAAGAAAGAAAGAAAAAAAACCACAGTACAAATGGTTATCAGGATGACAGCAGAGCAGTAAAGCACAACAGAGAGAGCAGAGTCATGCCACATTCCTCACATCTCACAGTAGCTCCAGAAAACTCACATCACCTACAGTAATGCAAACTACACTGACTAAATTGATGATGTGAAAGTTAAGAGTTGAAATATTATAAAATCAGATTAGGAAACATGAGGTGCTGTAAACTCAGCAACTCTTGTGTTCAACTTTGATGTGTCATGACAGGTACTGTACGTTCAAGTCTGTAATAACGTTGTCCATTCTTTACAGTACAAAGTCTCAACACTAGAGCAATGCCTGCTCATAAATAACTTACAAATACAACGTACACTTACTAAAAATGACACAGAATGGCAACATAGTCAGGCAGCATGTACTGTATATGCTTTAATGAGATAACCATAAGGATGATTCAGGCTCATATCAGAGCTGTTTCCTGAGGCCAGATGACAAATGGGGATGAGTCACAATCATTCACAAGGTTTACAGATGACCTCAAAGCAAATAAAATTACCCTCATTATGTGTACACTCCTATTTGTGAGTGGATGTGGATGTGGATGAACAATTCCTGTCCAAAAAGGTGGACACAGCTCTTTCAGAATTAATGTGTGTCCAAACTTCTGTTATTATCCAATCTGATATTGTCTATACATGCACATTCCTGCAGCCGCTTGTACGAGATGGACTGAGTGCATTGATGGTATTCAGGAATAAATTCAGCAGGACTGAAACGAATGTCTAACAGCACAGATCAACGGTTGATAAAAAATGACTAAAACATTTACAAGACAAACCATTGGGAGTGTTGAGGAAAACTGCCATGATGAAGGTTTAAAAAGATTTTAGGTGATTTGAGAAATTACTTATGTCTTTTCTTTTTTGCCAAAGGATATGTAACTTCATTTCATAAAAATGGGGGCCATATATATATATATATATATATATATATATATATATTTAATTCCATTATATATGTTTTTTCTTATTCAGTTTGTGAGTTTTGTTAGAATGTTCAGACTTTATTCAATTGGGATATCCACATTTGTTCCTTTTAAATATCAAGAATTCTGTGAATAAAATTCAGGACATCAGGCTGATCAGCACCGTGCATCGACGGCATTTGCTAATATCATGTATAATGCCTAATTACTGATTTATAGAACAGGAAAAGAAAAGCCTTACTGTGTGTTATTTTGAAAGCCACGTTGCCCCCCTAGCAATTATATCTTCTCAACTTCCTTCCTGATTGTTCACACCTTTATCCCATCAGTCTGTGCTGCTTCATTGTCCATGCCTCTCTTCTTCCCCTGCCAGTCTGTTTGTTGTGTTTCTATTTGCATAGACAGTAATCCCTCACTATAACGCGGTTCACCTTTAACGGTCTCGCTGCTTCACGGATGTGCATTGTGCATCGTGTTCTGCATTCTGATTGGCTTAACAGTCTCCCTGCTTCCCCGTCTATGTTCCTCTCTCGAAAAAACACACCTGCACCACGGGCTGTAGAAGAAAAAGATGCTACAGAGCAAAGTTAGGATGCAGCGGCGCAGACAGAAGAGCAGTGAAATACACACGAGTCATAATTTTTCCAACTGTACTTATTGTATTCTTTTCATCATTTTTCATTTTCTCTCGTTCAAATCCAATTACCCGGGTCGGGGTGGGGCGGTGCCGATCTCCGCAATTTGAAGCCTTGTATAATAATTGTAAACAAAATAAAGGTTACTACTCCACGGATTTCACTTCTTTTTAAAACGTAACACCCGCGAAAAACGAGGGATTACTGTATACTGGCTTGTACCTGTTTAAAGATTAGGAACTGATGTTAGTTTTTCTTTATCATTTCCTTTTTTTAATCATGATTCACCTGGATCACTTACAACAAAAGTATTTAATTGATTTTCAGTCTGCACATGTTTCAGATGTATTGATTTTCCTTGAAATGTTATTAACCCTTTAATCAATCTGATGAAACACAACAAGAGTTGAAATCCCTTTAGGGGCAAAGACAATCTTCATGCACATAAATCTATAAAAAATGACCCCCCCAAAAATGGGAAATCCAGACAATCACAAAGATTGTGCAAATACCTTACCAATGACCTCATTACTGCAACAGTCTTGCAAAAATGGAGAGTTCCTTCCAACAGCTCTCCATGTTAAAAGATCAAAGTAAGCCTCGGGCACCTTCCAGATCACTTTTCTCAGCAGATCAAAGGAATCCCACTCAAACCTATGCACGTTCATGCCTCCAAGAGAAATGTGCTGCCATATCTATGAACAATAAAAGCTTTGAAAGCTCACTTTGTCTGCTCGGGAAAGACTGGGGGCTCGCCTGAGGACTGACTGAGTGGTTATTCTATTCATGTTTGGTCAGCAACACAGTCAGTCCTGTATAATTCAGGAGACTGTGCATAACTCAAACCATGAGAGCTGTAGTTCATGTTGCTGGGGAAAGGGGAAAAACAGTCACATGGGAAATGACAGTATCTTTCACCAAAATGAGCTTACATAGCTGTGTACCTCTGAGTCACTGTATTATCTAGTTTTTTTACAAAACAGATTGCAACTGTGCTTTGCTCTTGAATTATAAAGCTTTGGGGAAACCTGCTCAATTATCTAAAAGGCTTGTGAGGCCAATGCATTTTTAATCAGGCCCTGCTTCTTGATATGGCAGGTGGTAGGGGAGGAGAGATATAATGAGCAAATTAATTGTTGCTCCACTGATAGCATTTGTGAATCCATTTGTCCATGCTAAAATAGATTGGATATGTACCTCAGCTTGCCTGTCTTACCCAGAACCTAATGGGATATTTTATTTCTTGCCCTTTCTAAAAGAAGAATGCGGTCAGACAAAAAGTACAAGCCCAAAAAACGGAGAGAAAATCTATCCGCCTCGGATTTAAGTCTCCTCCATACATCTTGGGACACCGAATAGCTTATTATAAATCAATCAAACCAACTTTTCGCCATCAGCTCAGAGGTGGGAATCACTCTTCCCCGCAGCGGCGGGCGTATTATCTTTTGTTTGCAACATTTCAGCTGAGCCCATACCTATCTCCCACCAGGTCTCAATAACAATACAATAGTGAAAACCAAAAATCCCACTTGCTTCAGTGACCCCTCAAAATCCACATGCTGACATTTTCAAAGTCCAAGCCCTGCCTAACCAAGCATCTCCCACTCAATACAAATTCAGAGCCTGTCTCAGCTGGTTGTCGGCCAGTAAATAAGACAAACTGTGTTTCCCGGGTAGTGCTGTAATAGGAGCACGTGTGATTAGCTAAGTCGCAGGTCGGAGACAGATATCCCCCAAAGCTGCTCATGCCTGTACGGGGAAAGAAGCAGAGGCAAAAAATGTTTCTGACCTCAGTAATTTAACAAAAGATGGTGACTTGTCAGCCCAGAAGGAGCATATGGCAAACAATGCAGACATAAGTTTGCCATAAGCTGCACATGGCCTCTTGGGGAGAACGTATGAAAGCACCATCTGTCAAACTGATGAAGTCCCAGATACAAAAGACTGAGTGAATTATTCATTGCTTCAGTCACAATAGCGTCCCAATGATGCTCAAAAACGGAGGTGTTGAGACCAGTGATTGAAAAAGTTGCATATCAAAGGCTTTCATAATAAAGAACTCTGGCAGAATAGAATGAAAGTGCATGAAAATGTGACTGAAGAAGGGAATTTGAACAACTTTTAAAAACTGTGCATTATTTCTCTTTTTTTGTAATATTATTTTTGTTATCCCGGCATGCAACCCACGTTTAGCTGAGCTAGTGCCCAGGGACTCCCCCTTCCGGAGGTGACACCACAAAAGCCAGAATATCAACACAGTAGGAGAAGAGGAAGATGAACAACAAAGAACTAACCGGAAGAACACCAACGCAAAAGTGTGTGTGGCGTCACCTAGTATAGCAGAGTCAAACGCACCTTACTCAATAATCGATTTTCTTCTCGCACATGTACACTTGGATTTCTCAGAAACTCCAGTTTAATCCTTAGCTAGATTGTTGCCAATAGCTTGATTTAGATGTGCATGGAACCCGCACAGACTGAAGTAACCCACTTCATCCAAGGAGCTGTAGACCATCACTGCGTGTTTTGAGGTTTTATAGACTCCACTATCTCAGGTTGCCACACATGATTTATGATTCTGTACTTCCATGTCACCAAAGCCCACTCAGGTCTGAGAGGTTGAAACAACTCAGGGTACAAATGCTACAAACAGTAACCAGAGGGTTGTTAGTTAAAATTCAGTCGTTCTCCAAAAAAGGCTGCTTAAACAGATGCAGGTTCCTCTTTATAAAGATACAGATCTTTGAACATGGACTTAATCATAGTTACATTTCAAAATCACTCAAATTAGAAATGTAAAAAAAAAAAAAAAAAAAAGAATTTCCAGTGCAAGGGCCCAAGGTTCAGTCCATGAAATTTGAGCACTACCCAACTCATCTGATTTCTGATTGGGTCTCCAAATGTGTGTCTTGTTCACTCAATCAGCTTTCTTTATTTTATTCTTATTTTTTTACACCTCGCAACTTCTGACTGGGTGGGCAGATAACAACCTGCCTCCTTTCTCACCAACTCACTGTTTATTTTTCACTACATGCCATTACCAATTGTCTTGTATGACCAGTTAACAAAGGTTCATTGTTTGTTTCATTGCAATCAATGCAATTTGACTTCCTGAAGGATTAATCTTTTTTTTAAAGCCTTTAAGCAGGACAAGTGCTAATTCTGCATCTAATGATGCTACTGCTAGCACACGAGGAGTAGCTACATGTACCTCCAGCAAAGCTATCTGTGAAAACATCCCTTATTAGCACCAGATATACCAGAAACAATATACACTTCATGACACTTTATTTGCCTAGTAATTGGTGCATCTTCAGCATGATGGTAGAGTTCCTTCTCCACACAAGCATTGCACCATGACACAGAAAACGTGCTTGGATTACCATGTTGCTCACGTATTATCCGTACCAGCCCACCCTTATGTAATTGCTTTGAACAGGCCCTCTGTGCAGCCTTGAAATCCAGGCAGATTTCTGAACACAAAAACTACAAGTGTGATTCTCTTATCAACTACTGGGGAAACTTGTACTTGGCTTCAAATAACTGCAGACACGCTCTAATTAAAATGAGCACTCGACTTAATTAGGGAACATAAACAAATGACAAACACAATAAAGAAGTACTGACCCAATGAAGGCATGCAAATTACACAATCTCACCCCAATTAACTCATCTGGAGCCCCAATGCAAACACATATTAAAGAAGAAGACATATGAAACGAACCACACGGCTTATAAAGCCCTAGTTATAAAAGAACCTCTGATTTAATATGGATGTTTTGGAAGTTTTACTTTTAGTTGTACTGAAAAAAATGCTGTAAATTCTGTTTGAGTTTAGTGTGAATACTGATTTAAAAACATGCATGATTAATATCATAAACTATAAGATTAAGACTGATAGATCTTCACAGTCAAACCTCTGACCATTATTCTAACTGACCCCACGAGGATTAAACCACAATACTCTACATTAGAATGGAAGAGTGAGTGCTATACGCCTTGACACCTCTGCTCTTCAGAGGCCTGTTCTTTCAGCCTGTTACTGCTTTCTCAGCATTGCAAGTGTAAACGCAATAAAATGGCACGCAAGAATTCCAACGACTCCGTCAGCGCAGTCATCCGGTGTCAATGACACAAAAAAAATCCAGTAAAAAAACTTTTTGGATTGTATTTTTCAACCATTAGGCAGGTTTCTTATGTTTTCTGTTGTCCAGAGCTCAGTTGTGCTAACTGCATCAATACGCCATATACCGCACAACAAAGCTGTTATTTGTCAAACAATAAAAGGACCTTCAAGGCTTTTTACTCACTGCAGCCTTAAATGTTTGTGTCCTCCGCTTTGAGGTGCATGCGAATGTCCAGCTGAATCAATAGGTCAGACAGAAAGGGAGAAGTGGCTCATTCCCCATCTGTACAAATGTCTCACATCTGACTGTTCTGTAGATTTACTCAATTAGGGGATCAATATCACAGTCTTTTGTTGCAGTGAAAGTTATCACTCAAACAATACAGGTGAGGAAAAAAGGCAACAGAACAAAGTGAGATAATACAATTATATGTATGCTAGAGCCTCAACTTAATGCTCACGTCGCCATGGAAACATGGCCAACCAACACAATAAGTAATAAGTGTGTTAGTCCATAGCACAGAATGATATTGTTTTAATCTCAAAGGCTCAATAAATGTACAGTTTTGCCATGTGATGATGTCTTGTTGCATTTCATATGAAACTGTTGCCTTTCAATGTCTCACTAATGTATTCATAAAGCCAAGGCTGCGTGTTAACTTATTTTGCACGCTGCACTGGTGCAACAGAGACTAGTGATGTAGTGCTGAGGGAAAAAATAAAAAATAAAAACTTGTATTCATAGAACAACGCAGAAAACATTAGCCTATATACGTTTTTAAATCAAAAACGGCAAATGTGGTCTATTAATTAAACAGGTTGTCACTGTCAGAGGGCATTAATGTTGCTCAGAATTTAAAATGTCTGGACAGAAGCACTCCCTGTGGAAACCAGGCCAGTAGCAGTGGACTTCTGATAACTGATCGGACGGCTTGATCCGTGCTACCAGTTCTGATTACATGAATACATATTTGTTGAGAAAAATTGAATTTCCTGGTATGTCTTCTCTTCCAAAACTGTTATTTACTGATTAATCAGTTGTGTTAGACAGTTTGAATCTTTGACAATCTAGAAAAGAATATTATGAGATCTATTTTAAAGCGACACATAAACTGAAGCATTGTTGCAGCTGATGTTCACAACCTCCGGTGACCGAAAACGCTGAATTTTGCATTCGGCTGTTTCTTCTACCTTCTTGTTTCTAGCAACTACTTACTAAGTAATCGATTGTTTTTAAACTGATGATGACGTCAGTGGGATTTTTCATGGCTGTTGGCAGGCTAGATTGCAACTGCACATTTGGCTGAGCACACATCTGAGGTCTTCAGCATGTTGTCTTGCTTTTAACAGCCAAACTGAACTGAAGCATTGCTTCGGGTAACATCTAGAGGACGAGAACGTTGTCTGCTTCTGGCCAAGTCACATTTTAACGGTGCTGCAAAAGTAATAACTCTGACAAATGTATTTTGCCGTTTGGCGGTAAACAAAAGAAAGAAAAAAAAGGTATTGGTACATCAAAATTGAAAACTGGATGTCTCTTAAAGGAGCTTGAGGCTCCTTTTAAGAAATGAGACTCTCTAGCGCCACCCTTCACCACGACGGCCGTTGGGGGTACTGCAGCCAACAGTGAAGCCGGCACGGGAGAATGGGGAGAATGCACATGCAGCGTCATGTGACGTCACATCCGCAGCCCAGCGCGGGAAATTCGGGACCGAATTGCAGCACATTTTGCAGCACACAGCCTGTTCAAGGCAAAGGAGAGATACACTAGAGGGCTCATTCTTTTGGGTTTGGAACGCTTCATCTGACATTATTACTAGAAAACTTAAAATGTATACGGATTTTTTTTCATAAATCCTGCCACAATCCGGCCTCAAGCTCCTTTAAATGAACAGATATTCAAATATTTGGTAAATTCTAGTCCCATTTCTAAAAAAAAACAAAACAGTTTACCCCAATATAATTTTTTTTTCTCCATCATTCATGAATGGCTGGGGTTAGAAAAATAATGGACAAAAGTAACTTTCACACATATTCAGGTGAGACTTGGCTTTGTCAACGATATAACTGGAATGTTTAGAAAGTATAATATTCACCATAAAAAGCAATGGAATTACAAAACCCAATACACAAATGAGCCACCACATTAAACCCACCGGTGTGAAGTAAATGACATACATCATCTTGCAACGAAGTAATCTTCTGCCGGAAAACGCGAGTCCTGTGGATGCTTAGCACTCACATAATTGCTGCAAACATTTAGACAATTAGGAGATCACCAAGTCATTCAATTTCATCCTTTGGGGAGCACGAATGGCTTTGCAAAATGTTATGGATATCCATCCAATAGTTGTGATATTGGAGTCTAGAACAAAGCGATAATTTCACACCAAGACCCCGAAGGCAAGGGTAGAAAAAATAAATAAATAAAATAAATGACTGCTATTTGTATATTTGTCAAAGTTGTGCATCACCACTACGCTAGAGTTCAGAGTGGGTAGAGAACAGAGAGGCAGTGTGATAAACCAGAAAGTTCACAATTATAGATTTATTTATTTTTTTAAATTGATAACAGGTTTACATTTTTCAAGCTCCGTAGAAAGGTTATCGTTTAGCTATGCCGTAAATATCAACTGCTTTCATATCAAAATGCTAAGAAGCTCAAAGTGCTCGCTGACATTTTTCCTGTTCCTTTTAGCGATCCGCTAATCCCTGCAGATCCGGGTGATTAACCCCAATCTGTGGGCACTGGGCAGAATCCCAAACTCCAAGGAAACGAATCCAGGTCTGCTACTCACATCAGGGGCATTTAAGAATTACAAATCACTTACATAAATTACGGATTTGTCCACGACTTCACATCTCTCCTCTACGTTACACATACACAGACCAAGCTGTTGAAATGCTGTTGGAGTCGAAGCGTTAAACCCGGACTCACCCGGCTCCACGGACATGTGACTCGATAATTTGAATCAAATAAGCAAGAGTCTGGATCTGGATTCCCCTCAGTTCCTATAACTGCTTCTTCTGTACCATCATATGCAGTACATAAATGTTTAAATAAAATGAAGTAGCTTTCCAACTGTAGACACTGTAGACAAGTCTTTACCTTTCTTTGATTCTCTATGACAACTCAAAGTACCGCCCAGATGGTTGCAATGTACATAAATATATGTGAACAGGGTTCCCGCTCTTTCCCTGAAATTATTTTCCAGGACTTTTCAAGGATATTTTCCTGGACATTTTAACCCGGCATTTTAATTAAGGGTGCTCTTCTTCCCTGTGGTCTCTGCCAACAGAGTGAGATACTCACAACTACTTTTATTGGAAATGAATGAGGTTAAGTCTACGTGAAAAGTAATTCATCTGCTCGGTGAGTATGGAGTCCGGGGCCCTCTATTAAGGGCTGTCCGGTCTCTGTATGATCGGAGCAGGAGTTTGGTTCGCATTGCCGGCAGTAGGTCAGACTTGTTCCTGGTGCATGTTGGACTCCGGCAGGGCTGCCCTTTGTCACCGGTCTTGTTCATAATTTTTATGGACAGGATTTCTAGGCGCAGCCAGGGGCCGGAGGGGATCCGGTTTGGGAACCACAGGATTTCGTCTCTGCTTTCTGCGGATGATGTTGTCCTGTTGGCTTCATCGGACCAGGACCTTCAGCATGTGCTGGGCCGGTTTGCGGCCGGGTGCAACGCGGCAGGGTTGAGAATCAGCACCTTCAAAACCGAGGCCATGGTTCTCCACCGGGAAAGGGTGGCGTGCCTTCTCCGGCTGGGTGGAGAAGTCCTGCCTCAGGTGGAGGAGTTCAAGTATCTCGGGGTCTTGTTCACGAGTGAGGGAACGATGGAGCGGGAGATTGACAGACGGATCGGTGCAGCGTCCGCAGTTATGCGGTCGATGTACCGGACCGTCGTGGTGAAGAGGGAGCTGAGTCGAAAGGCGAAGCTCTCGATTTACCGGCCAATCTACGCACCTACCCTCACCTATGGTCATGAACTTTGGGTAGTGACCGAAAGGACAAGATCGCGGATACAAGCGGCCGAGATGAGTTTCCTCCGCAGGGTGGCTGGACGCTCCCTTAGAGATAGGGTGAGGAGTTCGGTCACCCGGGAGGAGCTCAGAGTCGAGCCGCTGCTCCTTCACATTGAGAGGAGTCAGCTGAGGTGGCTTGGGCATCTGTACCGGATGCTTCCTGGACGCCTCCTTAGGGAGGTGTTCCAGGCATGTCACACCGGGAGGAGACCCCGGGGAAGACCCAGGACACGCTGGAGAGACTATGTCTCTCGGCTGGCCTGGGAACACCTCGGACTCCCCTCGGAGGAGCTGGAGGAAGTGTCTGGGGTGAAGGAAGTCTGGGCATCCCTGCTGAGGCTGCTGCCCCCGCAACCCGGGAACAGATAAGTGGCGGACAATGGATGGATGGATGGTAATTAAGAGTTCCTAAAGGTTTTTCTTTTTCCACTTTCTACTTTCTATTGTCAGACAATAACACAAGTGTGAAATACTGGATAAAGCACAGCCCTTTGAAGATTACCTGTTAACTCTAATTAGCTCCCGCTTTGCTAAAATCAGAGTTGCATTCACTCCACAGCCAATTCAGTAAAGGCCACGCCCACTACAGCCCTCCTCTGCCTGTCACTCAACACAGGACAGGGAGGAGCTTGTGGCTGTGGGAGAGAAAAACCTCACATCACGGACCAATACTAACGTCACTTTTCAACTTTCAAACGCTAGTTTTGTCTCTAAGCGTTTAGTCCTTAACGGCGTCTGAAAAGTCGCTAAATCTAGCTACAGTCAACTGGAAGCACTGGGTTGGAGAACCGCTCTAAGCAGAAGAGGAAATTTGATTGGCTGGTAGCGTCACGTGGGGCATAGCGCCAGCTAGAATCAGAGAAGCTCTGTGGCCTCTACTCTATGGTGCAGCCTTAATATTGCCTTGATCAGGTGACTACAGATGTACATACGCAGAACTTTTAACCCGTTTACGTTCACTAACAAAGCAGGGGGAGGATGATTTTCCAGGACAACTTAACTTTTTCCTGGATTTTGACTTTTTTTTTCTCATTTTCCATATGTTTTCCAGGACTGGAAAATTGACCATTCATTTTCAAGGTTTCCCAGGACATGTGGGAACCCTGTGTGAAGTAATAGCTCTGACTCAGAGTTAGAAACCATGTCTTCATTTCTGATGGATGCGCTTCAACCTGGAGCTGCAGATAACTTAAAGGTATAGTCTGTAATGTTGGAGAGCTAGCAAGATTTGAAAGTGGCACCTCCTCTAAGCCCCACCCCCTCCTCCCCCTCCCGTCAGCGCTCCGTCCAAAGCCATGCCCCCACAAACTTTGGGAAACACGCATTTGCAGGAGTCGAGTTTTCCAGGACATTTTGGACAGTACATTCTCAACAAAACTACACCTTCACCTGTAAGCGAGGCCGGTTTTAGGGGGGGGCAGGGGTGGGCTGTGCCCACCCAAACGTGCGTCCTGCCCACCCAATCAAAATTATGGGGATCCTTTATTTTTTTATAATTTTATTTTTTATAAATATAAAAAAATATCACAGAATATCTGTACCGTTTCTGATTGGGTGGGCACTGCGCATCATTTTTAGACACAACAATGAACGCATACCGCAAAAGTTGTGTCTCGGCGGAGGGACCCGACGTCCCAGCAAAATCAGCACAACAGAGAAGTGTTCAGAACAGCACACAGAGCACACACTGAAGGCTGATTTATGGTTTCGCGTTACACCTGCTGCTGCTTGGCTGCGTTTTCTCGTTTTCTGCGGCATTCTTCAGCAAACGTGACTCGAGTGTGTGAAGTTTTCCAGCAAGATTTTTGACGTGACGAGTGCGCGGATGGGACAGAGGGGGGCGTGGGCGGGACTTAAAATGAAGGCATCTGATTGGTTCTTTCCCTCCTGCCAATCCTCTGGTCCTCTGACCAATCCGTGCCACTCGGTGCGCAAAAAGCAGATCGTTTTTTACAGGATTAAAGCTGTCAGAGAGGTCGGATTTTTTTCTTTCCTTTTTCTGAACACATTATTCACTGGCTACTCTCAGGATGGAAGGACCATTTCACCCACTATAACAATAAATGTTTTTGAGTACGATTACAGACTATACCTTTAATTCCCAAAAGTAAAAGTTGCAACAGGGATGAAAAAAACAAAACAAATTAAAGGTATTCCCAGTTACAAACAACCCACGTATCTGACAAACCGCTCTGAATTTGATCTGTGATTCCTAAATCAGTCTCAACTTGTACTTGTTCACACTTCATGAAGGCTGTTCATTTAGGACTTTCAGGCAAATAAACGTATTTGTCCACCGTCCTCCACTTCTACCTTGTCTGAACTGGTACAGACTGAACACAAAGTGATTCCTTTTCAACATGTTCAGACTTACTTCACCTCCCACTTTTATTCCATAAATCTTTTGTTCACTCTGATGACATTAGCTGTTGTGGTTGAGTGTGATTAGTCACAGTTTTTGTATAAAGACAGGTTGATTTTATTACATTTATTCTCCTAAAAAAAGACAAGCAATTTTCACAGATGACTTTCAGTTCTGAAATTTATGTTCCATAAGGACTGCATGTGAGATTGAAAGTGTCCACAGCATTCACTATGGATTCCTTGTTGAGATCACTCAACCAGATGCCCAGGAAGACATCTGTTTAACGAGTGAGATCCAATATTAGCGCAGCACATAATCCTTCAGAGCATTTACGGTGACGGAGTATGCTTGCTGATGAGTTTTGCAGCTTCATATTCTTTCCTGTCAACCCCCATGTTGATTTCTTCTTGCTCAGTATCACAGTATCACGCTCAGTATATAAGAACTATGTGAACTAGTTCAATTTTCTGCTTTTCTTGATCAATTTCACATCAAACGTGATCTAATCGTCATCTCATATTTGTCTGTAAAAATATGAAGTGCTTAAGCTGTTAACACGCAATCATTTTGTCTTTATTGAACACACCTATTAAACATGGGTAGTCCTGGAGGCAAAACTAAGTTGATGGCTGATCAAACCTCGTTTGGCAGCAATGATAAATGTTTTTGATAGCTCTGGGTCAGATCTCCACAACATTCAGGATAAATTTACGACCATTCTTCTTTACAAAAATGCTTCAAGTCAGACACCATTGTAGGTAATAGAGGAGCAGCAGTTTCCTCTATGATGTACTGCCTTGAAGACGTGCCATTAAAGGGGACCTATTATGAAAAACACGTTTTTTCTTGCTTTAACATATATAAAGTGGTCTCCCGTCACCCTGACAACTCAGAGCAGGAGGAATGCAGCCAAATTCTGCAGGGTCTGTTCACCCCGCCCGGAGGATCCTTCCAGTGTCATGTGACTAGTACGAGCCGTTCAGAATCTGCTCCCGTCGTGAGTCACGACGGGAGCAGATTTCCATAGGTCGGCCCCCGCTGCTGAAACCACGCCCACAACTAACTCCGCCGGCCGGAGCGTCCGCCATTGATCAGAAGCGGTGACTGTTTGAACAACAAGGAACAGTAAAAATGAGGTTTTGCATCGACACTTACCCTCATAAAAGGATCAGTTCCAACAGTATGGACCCGGCAACTGCACACGAGTCAGCGGTAAGTGACGTTCATTTTTTATGTTATTTATATTTGTTTACAAGTATGACCTTTGCATGGGCTAAGTATTTAGCTTAGCTCCGGTGTTACGGAGCTCTATTAGACCGTAATACATTTTTTTCTGTTTATGGTTTCAGATCTTCCAAGCAATGCACCTGAAGCTGTTCAACGACACCTTCAGAAGAAATGCACGGTCCTTCCTTGAGCCAGCAATAGTGCATAAATGTTCGTTATATACAACTTATGTTATTATTTTTTTTTTAACAATAAAGTTGCCATTTGTGAAAATTCAGTGTTGTGATTTCTTTACAGTTAACATGATTAATTTGTCTTGTAACATAAGAAATGAAATGATGAGGAATCGGAGTAAATAACTGTGGTGTACCTGTTTAGAATTTAATTAAATCTTCCTGTGTGAAGACGAGGTGACTAAAGGCTGATTTATGGTTCCGCGTTACACCAACGCAGAGCCTACGGCGTAGGGTACGCGTCGATTTAACGCAGGCCCGTAATTCAGGTTTAAGATCCCAGGGAGTCGTTTACACCGTGTAACTGCATGCGAGCGTCCGACTATCGCGTCGAACTGCGTGACATCGGACGCTCTCTGTCCACACTGAAACTGTTAAACTAGCGGCCAGTTAGGACAGTCCAATAGAAAATAAAGCAATGGAATTGATTTTGTCACTGAAGCTCGCTCGTATCGCATCGGACATGCTTTAATAGTGTACGCAGCCGGCTGCTCTTCTGCCCGGAGAAGCTTTGTTCCCTCCCCTGCTACATGTCATTCAGGCAGCCAATCAGCACAGAGCCTCATTATCATAGCCTCCGCTCCTCTCAGAATCCCTCATAGAGAAGGAGGTTAGAAGCGGTAAAAATAGATACATGAGCCCAGAGGCTGAATTTCTCATTTATGTAGAACAGCTTTTGATTTGTTTTTAAGACATTCAAGGCCTGTTTAAAATATACATTAAATGCCATAATAGGTCTCCTTTAAATGACTTGGATATGGTAGACTCATGAACAGGGATGTTTGCCAGTTCTAGTGTTGTCTTGGCTTCAGCTGTTACTTGTGGGTTCTTCTTTGCCTCACTACAGCAATCTGTATTATGCCTTTGGAGTAAGTGTGACTGGGTGTCCACTTCTAGTAGGAATTGCCTAAGTAATAAACTGTCTCCTGTGGACAGTGGACTGAGGGATGCCTTAACACTTTGAGACGTCTAAAAGGGCACACACTTTTAGACGTAGCTTTCTTATATAAAGGGAAAAGTGTTCCATGTAAGGAGATCATCAAGCAGCTGATCCGGGTTTGGGGACTATCTACTGTTCACACGCAGTGATGAAAGCCTCAGTGGGCGATTTCTCATTGATTTTCCCCAAAGCTAATCTGTGAGGTCGGTGTACGTGGTCTGTCTGGTGGATACTCTCAACATGGTTGACTTCGGTGAGGGTAACTTGCTCCTTCATATGTCACGTTCCACGACCAAACCTTCACACCATACTGCATTTTATGCAAGGTAATACTTAAAACCAGTTAATTCCAAGAGATTCACATACTTTTACTTCTGATTATTTGGTATTTATACAGTATAGGCAAAATAATATTCATCAGGGAGCCTCATGTCCGGTGCTGTGCGTCACCTCCCACTGGATTTCTATGTTCTCAAGGCTACACGAATGGACGGGCGCAGCACCGAGCTGAGTGTTGTACATGCCATTCATTGTGGTTGAAAAATGGTTGACTTGGCCACAGCGCTCTGCGAAGACGCCTCAAACATCTATTTCCCTACAATCTGAAAGAGCCCAAAGACAACATAACTCATATGCACCCTCCTCTCCTGTGGTGCCGCTCAGCCGCAAGCGCAACACTTAGTACTGTGTCTTGCCTCAAAGGCATGTATGCTGAATTATTGCCAGACTTTTTGGGAGTAAGAAAACAAACTCTGAGATCAGTGATGACCCTGAAAAGGTCACCAGTTCATTACTCGTGATTTCTTATAAACCAAACGCTTTCTTTGCCCTCTGTTCATCTCCAGCAGGGAACATCACAGTGTTAGGGGCACTAAGGCAACAGGAAACTATGTGAAAGTTCAGACCTCATTCTCAAAACCTAATCCAGTGTTCATGTGTAAAAGTGGCTGTATTGGGGTGCCTTTTATACTCTTTGCTAAATATATTTTTTTTCCCAAAATATGATACCTATGACACATTTCCATTTGTACATTACATATTTCCATAGAATTTCAGGAAGTTGTACATCTTACAGGATGCATAACTTGTAGGTGATAAGATTCTGTCTATAAAACAAAGCTCATATTTATCGTGAACATGACTCACACAGGAAACTGTAGCATAGCCTTATCCATGAGCAGATGCAGAGTTCAACTCAGATGCACAAACTTCCCATACTAAAAAAAAACAAAAAACAGTCTTTTTTTAAACATACTCCAGTAAGTGAGTCATGCATGGAAGCATTTGTGCAACAGGAGAGACGTTCATCCCTAATTAGTATCCTTGTTGGTGTCATTCACCCTTGTACAAACTGCCAATTATGTGTCAGAACTGTAGCGATAAGAGCTGCCTATGAGCTTCAGAAAGACAGACGTAATGTAGCTTCTGCAGATTTTGTGAAGATCAACAACATGTAAACTGTAGACACTGATGGGAAGGATGTTTGAACACAAAGCTTAATTTGTTTGATTTTTCTCTGTCAAGAAAGATAAAGAAACATTGTCTACAGTAAGAAGGAAACATGTCATTCTACACACTGGCCTCATGAACCTGTGGTTCGATTTTTTTCTTTTGTACTCCCATCATTGACAAGATCCTCATCAAGTCAGTCAGCTTTAAATGTCAGACTCGACTCGACTCCAAGATGCTCTCCATTGATAATCAACCCTGCCCTGTGTGAGGAGACTGGATTTAAAAGAACAAATTTGAGTGTGACATTAAACTTTTACTGACTTCATTAGTCTATGTTTACACTGGATTTTTAGACAAGCCCGAGCAGACAGCAAAAGAAAAAGGGCATACGCGCCACTCTTCCGAAGATCTGTGATGTTTGCTCATTTCTCAACACGGAACGGCTCCTTCAACCCACATTAGATGGGTTCTGTTACTATACAGCAATCTTTAAGGCTGTTATACATAGCTGAGAATCAGCTATCGCAAACATCAGTGAACATTTGCCAAATTTGTCTGTGTACTGCACCAGCAGCTCTGTTGGACCCTGTCAATTTCTTTTGGTGTTTTTATGTTGATGAAAGACAACTTCTACTCTGAAACACTGCTTTCAGCCCCTTGAAACATATACCACATGCAGCTTACCAGTTAAATACTCTAAAAAGAGTATGAACAAAGTATTGACGATACTTGGTTAAACTTCTGCTGGAGTCTATATCAGCTGCCAATGGGCGAATGGACAGTCACACCTTTGGCGCTTTTATACTAGTACCTACTCAGCACGACTCGACTCGCCTCCACTCGACTTGCCCACGTTTCTTTTTAGACACCCAGATGAGAAGTGGGCGGGTTGAAGTGAAGCTGCTGTGACGTATTTGATTGTGTGATCTAAACGGAGAAGACAACAACACTAAAGATGTAGAACCTGGAGGAGATGATATATATGTCCTGCTTGGTCTGTGACTTGTGTTTGATATCAAGTAAAAAAATGAGAGTGAGAGAAGCTTCAAGCGGCAACACTTTTTTTTTTTTTTCTGTTTGTCTCGGCGCTGCTGAAAAGTCAGTTGAGAGCCGCGCACAGCTGAGAAGACAGAGCTCCTGGTAGATCTGGTCGTTCCTTATCGCCCGTCTAGATCCCTTTTTAATTCTCTCCTCAGCCACCAGGTTTATGAACATCTGCACCTCAGAGTCAGATCATGAAACAGACTTTTGCGCTGCCATTGCCTGTCGAATAAAATGAACAAGAAGCCGCGAATGGCTCACTCGCTGATTTCCGCCAACTGACTCAAACGTCTGACGGCCACGCCCCCTGACCAATCGGTGGCTTGTAGTGTGATGACGTCAGATGCAGCCGACTCAGCACGCTTAGAACCTCGCCAGAATAGATACAGAAAAAGTATCTACTCGGCACACCTCCACCCGCCTCGACCCCTAGTGGAAAAGCGCAAAACCGGGACGAGGCGAGTCGAGTCGCACTGAGTAGGTACTATTGGAAAAGCGCCACTTGTTACAGGTTACCACACAAAAACAGGAAACACACTCTTTCAAGGCAATTTAGAGGTGTCAATCAGCCTAACATGAATGATTTTGGAAGAGTGGTAAGAAAACCCACACAAGCACAGTGAGAACATGCAATCTCAACAAAGAAAAACGATAGCTGGGAACTGAAGCAGGACCTTCCAGCTGTGAGGCAGCGGTGAGTAGCAGCATGCTACATGTCAGCAAATGTTACGTTTTGTTTTGTCTGTAGCAACTGCCTGGAGTTCACTGTCTAATTAAGAGGAAACTGTTTTCTCCCCATTTACACTTCATAACTCTTACGCACAAAGAATTACTCTCAACTATGCCCAAAGCTTGTATCCCTGCCATCATGTTATCCTCCAGCTTGTCCTTGACTTTATATTCTGAAGATGATGAATTAGCAAGAACTTTTGAACTCTCTGGCTAAGTCAAAAAAAATCACAAGTTATTCCAAGTCAATTATTGCAAGCATAAATGTCACATCGAGTTTATGATTCCCACTCGGCTGTGAGGCATCCTGATGCTGGAGCGTATCAGTTCACACCCTGCTATTATGAGGAAGTACAGTGCATGTATCCACTGCACTTTAGACAAGGAAGAGACAAAAAAATAGAGATGATAAACTTAAGATATCTTGACAGCCAGCATCATTGCTGTATGACACATCTCAAGCAGAATTCAGCGCTTCGTAGAGATGAGCAAGTCAGGAACGTCAATACTAAATTACATGCATCAACATGATTTAATGAAGTCACTTCCTGTGTCCAATAACTGTAACACATGTACATATTACCAAAAGAAAAGGCTGCAGCAGTAATAAGGCTAAAGTGAACCCTGGAAAGTCCTGGAGAGTGACTTCCATAGATTGTTTTTAGTTTCTTGCTTTTCTTATGGAACGATTGTTATTCAAATCCCGCTCACTACTGACAACACCACTAAGGCAGACTTCTGTATATATTTTCTGACAGAAAAAGGCATCTTGGGACCATTTTTAATGGGACAGGAGTCAATATGCTAAAACCCAATCTCCAAGAAATTAATGTCAAAGGCGATCCAAACCTTTTGGGTGATGTCAAAGTTAAGTCTGGGGTCTTTTAAGAGGAAATATCTATTGTGCCTCCGGGCTTTATGGAGCAAATTTAAGTCAGGTTTCAGAGAAACTCATAAATGGTAATATAAAGTACATATAAAGTATTAGATTTTATAGGTATAAATCTAAAGTCTTTAGCAGTCTTTAGAAGTCTTTTTGAACAAATCCTCGCCTATTATTTGCCCCTCACAGAATACATTCAAGTCATGTTTTAGTTTTTTTATGCACTCACTTGCGTTTCAAAACAAGGCCAATTAAAAAAAAGCCGTTATTTAGATCAATTCAACTAACATCTTGTGTCCACTGTCGAGTCCTCTGTCCTTATCAACTGTTTATGATAAACAGTTTGTTTACAAGTGCTGTGAGCATTTGTCATCCCTTCCTGTTTCCTGTGCCGATTGATGGGCACAGCCAGGCATTCCTTTCAGTGAACTGTATCCGTATAAATCACTTCATTAAACCATTTGTTCAAAAGGTGTGTTGACTCAGTATTTGAACATACTCATTGAACTGAAACACAGAAAAAACGGCCTGCGACTCGGAGTGTTGTTGACTTCCACCAGTGCTGTTATTTTGACCAACACACCAGACTCCTCTTAAAAATCATGAGATCATACAATTTACCTCACAGAACATTGAAGATGAACTAGGGCTGGGCAATATATCGAGATTTTAATATATATCGATATATTTTCAAACAGATATGGTACGAGACAATATCGTTTATATCGATTTAAAAAAAAAATAATAATAATTTTTTTTTTTTTTACATTTTTTTTTTATGATTTTGATATAGCTTATTTTGTGACAAATTGACTTGAATGTTTTATTTGAGATTTGCACAAATGTTTTGTTATTTGCACAACTGTCAACCTCAGTGGAAAGGTCTGCCTGTTACTGTCTACATTGTATTAATTGCACAGTGTATTTTAATTTAATTGTTATGCAGGAAAGGGATATTTGTTTTATTTTATTCAAGAAGCATTTTTATTCTATATATGCAGGCAGTTTATTTTTATTTCATTTGTTTTATACATTTTGATATTGTGCAGACCTCTGTTAATAAAGGAACCTGTGTGACATTTGGCACGAGGCTTTGTATTAAAACTGACTGTTTTTTTAAGGGTTTGCCTCAGAAAAAAATGAAGCTAACAGAGATGCTATGCTATAATGCTTTGGGGGAAACCCCAATTAAGGCACAGAAAAAATATCGAGATATATATCGAGTATCGCCATTCAGCTAGAAAATATCGAGATATGACTTTTGGTCCATATCGCCCAGCCCTAAGATGAACATAGGTTTATAATTGTTTTGAATTCTTTCTAAGTATTCTACCGTTTTGCATGGCCAATTCTGGCAGTTTAAGCTGTCAATTATCACTAAATACTCACATCCTTGGTACAGCTATTAGTACATGTACTTATATGCCATTTTAGTGCGTTTTATGAAAAAAGCACTGATCCTGATGCAGCTAGACCTTGCATTATGGGCCAGCCAAACAATTTTGTGTTCATTAAGTTTGTTGAAATAGCAAAGAACCAGAATGTACATGCTTGTGTATGTGACTTTAAGTGTAATCATCTTGTCTGAGGTCCTGTTCCCCGGTTAGCCGCTCAGGGAACATGGGGCTAGTAGGTCACAGGTAATTTGTTTGCAGAAAAACACTCATATTTGTTCAGTGTGGTACAGTCTCTGTTTGCCTTTGTGATCAACACACTATGATATCACACCTCATGAAAGAAAAAGGAGTGTGATGTTTCCACCTTGATGCAACATTATGGGTGGGTATGATAGGCAATACAGTGCTGCTTTCTGCCCAGCTGTGGGAACAGGAGGGCATTTTTTCTTGCAGCGAATTGTGTCCAGGATCTATTTGTGCATTTAGACCTCGACCCAGCCTGGTTTGATGGTGAGAAAATGGCTGTTAATACGAGTCCCAGTCTACTCTCAGGTCTTTATCTGCTGGGAACAATAAAGTAAATAAATAAATAATAAGTAAATAAATTCTAGAAAATATGCCAGTCCTCAGAAGATTTCTTAGTAAAAGCATATAAGTAATTAAAAAAGAAACATCACACTACTCCTATTATTAAGTAATTCCAAATTCCACTAATTCCATAGGGAAGCCGTTTTTTGCAGCATGTATACAATTATCATCCGTGCAAGATTCATAGTTGCTACTTCTGTTACAACATGGACTAAGTTTGTTTTAAAAAGCTAAAATAATTCCTGGTGTTTTGAGTTTCATTCAGCAAAAGAACCTCAAACAGTCTGATAGCAAAAAATACATATTGAGTTTGTCATGCAGTACAAATTATTAATTGCAATTTTTTGCCTGTCTGTGCAGTTAGTCACAATTGACGACAATTTCAAGCAAAAAAAAAGATTTCTTTTTCCTAGATTAAAGATTTGGAAATGAATATTTTCTCCATACGAATGTGTTTTTCACTAGCTACACACTCTTCAAGGAACTTCCTCCCCAAAGCCCTGCTTGCTCGTGACATTAATGTTGTTTTATTTTTTTTGTTAAAGCCTGAAAATTAAAAAAAATAAAGTCATGGCAACAAATATTCATAACATAAATTTTATAAACTAATTTCAGAGGCTCTAGAAATCAACACTTTTGTTCATGTGCGTTCATTTGAGAATTCTGAAATGGTCAAATCTTGACAGCAAGAAGGGCGACTGAAATAAAAATATGAAATAAAGTAAAGAAATTGTATGGCAAAATATAAACACATACTAAAATGAGTCATGGTCCCTGGATGTTGCGTGCTTAAAGTATTTTTCTGACATTTCAGGAAGTAAAACAAGCATGGACTCAGCCACTGAGCGGATTTTATGTGCATTTACAGTATATTATTATAGGCTTTACCTGGATGGTAACTACATGTACTGAATAAAATGTGCTGCAAGTTATCAGGCAATTTGACCAAACTTGTTTTCTAGGTGTAGGTTATCACTTATAACCTACACCTGCCAGCCAATCAGAATCGAGTATTCACACAGACCGTGGTATAATATAAGTTTATTGTTATGTAAAACAGATTAACGTAATAGTCTCTATACTTTAAAAGAAAGTACAGAAAAAAAACATGGTTTTTTTTCTGAAACTAAGCCTAGCTTGTCTAGTTTGCTAAGCTCATTACAATTTTCTCTGCTCTCATTTTCGCTCTTGACAGAGTTCTACTCTGATGTGCTCACAGACCCATGTGTCAGCTCACAGGTGAGACATCACCACCAGCTGACAAAGAGCATTTTGGAAATATGTAACCTTAACCACCTGAAACAGAGACAAAAGGTCACTTATTTCAGGTGGTATATTGACTGAAGTCATTACAAAAAAGTGAACACCATTATTCCTTTTGCAAGTCTTGTAAGTTCCGATCCACAGCATGACGTGTGATGATGTAACCAATTATCTATTATTACATTCCTTAGCAACTAATTTTGTCATCAATTTTGGTTGAATGCGTTGATTATTCGTTGCAGCCCTAAATCCAAGCTCAGCAGCAAATATACAGCAAAATTGCTGAAAAAGAAAGAACCATGGTGTTGCAATGACCTCCCTAAAGTCCAGACGTTAATCCTCAAAAGAGCCCACCTCCGTAACCACTAGGCCACCATTACCCCAATAACCATACAGTCCATTCATCATTTACTGACTCAAGTATCAACATGTGTAGTAGTAAGTCTGATTTGGTTTTGAAAACGTCATATTTGATCAGACGTCATCAGTTATTTAATTATTTATTTGTTTATTAATTTTAATAAAGAATGCAGCATCTCTAGAGACACCAGCATGCTTATAATTAGTATTTCTAGCACATAACAGCGTGGTATCATTCATACTTCATCCCCCTCAGTGCAGAGCATGGCAAGTTTTGAAAGGCTTGTATTTTATGCAGATTCACAATCTTTCTAAAGCGGCACCCAAGGAGTTTAATAAGTGAGTGAGAATAAAAGTAAGGGGAAAAGAGAATGTGAATCTTTTTGTTCCCACGCAGAACTTAGAAGAGACTAAACCAAGAGCACCCACGACAGACACATAGTGTTTTCTGATTGTTAGAGCATATACTTCAAAAGGTAGAGAGATATAGGGATTTAATATACATGCATGTTTCTAGAAAAAAGACTATTTAATCACAAAAAACAAAACAACAAAAAAAAGAAAAATAATTGGATTGGTAGGCATGACAAGCTAAAACTCTGAATAAGAAGAAAAGAATTAACAAATATCCGATGCCAAAATCTGAAACTAAGCACAAATATCAGGAGGGCTTGACTGCATGCACCAACAGAACAAAGAGACGACAGATGATTGAAAAAACTCTAGAAAATGTATTTCTTTATTTCTTTTATTTACCTTTTTTAGGTAAATCCTCACTAGTTCAAATATTTGATTAAAAAAAAAATCACAACAGCATACAGTATAAACTTGTACTAAAGTGATGTCTCTGTGATGCGGGGTGGCGATTTCCTCTGGTCTACATGTCAAAGAGCTGGTAAATTAAGTGAACTATTGTTTTATTCTGTTGCTGACCTGTCTGTTATGTGTGTGTTAGTCTGCAGTGTAATGAAAGTGTTTGAGATGCTCCAGTTTAAAACTTTTACAGTCTGTATTATAGATTACTGCTATTGTGGGCCCCGGGACATCAGGCAATGGTCAAGTAGAAGAATGTAATTTTGCATTTGGCTTAATTTTTCGTCATTAATGATATGTGTAATGTGTTGTCGTTCAGGACCAGATTATATTATTATTACCATTGCATTGTGACACATAAAAACTTAGAATGGGAAGACAGTGCACTTTTTATCCCAATATGAAAATACTTTTGGTACTGTGGCAAAATATTTTAGTGACAGTCTTAGGCAAGCACTTTTCTGACATCTGCTGCTACTTCAAGTGACTACAAAAAGTAAGACGGCACATGCTCCACAGTTTCTCTTCTGTCTGTGGCCTGAGGCCCACAAATAAAAGGGCCACTTCAAAAAGCAACTGAGCATCTAATTAAATTTCTTGACTGATTAATGAGACACAATTTTTACGCCTCCTCGAGACAATTAGTGAAGCAACAAGGGCCGTGCGCCAGAGATATTGAGGTTTAGCTCCAAACCGGCTCAGCAAGTCCTTCATCGCTTCAACTCTCAAGAGAGCGCATAAATGATATACAAATAGTAAAAGCTAATGGTCCTCTGTGAACAAAACCTTAAGGCCTATGTAAAACTGCCTCAATATATTTACCTACAGCTTATGTACTTTTAGTAGTATATATAATTGCTATTGGAAATGTTTTTCTGATAATGTCAATGTTGATTTTTTTTTTTTTTTTTTTTTGAATATTTAAGCAGGCAGCTTACAGTATTTGTCATAATCTGCTTGAAGGTTAAGATGATAATACTGTGCCGTTTTTTCCAAAGTCAAGAATCAATAAATGGTGGGCTTGCACACAAATGGGGTGTCCTAATTGCAAATAAATTCAAAGCATGCTTCAGGGAAGCGTAAAAAAAGGCCAAAAAAGGGGCAAATATATATTAAAATGTTTGCATTTTCTATATCTGTTCAACCAATACACATTCTCTACAGTCATATAAAAAAATTGTAGCTGGCACTGTACAACTCGTGTCTGCTTAATAAGTCAAGAATGGTACATGAAAACTATACAAGACCTTTTGTATCAGGAAGGAAACTGTAAAGGAAGAGAATGTTGGTCATGGTTAAGTAAAATAAGCAAGAAAAACCAAAGGACCACAGATCTAAAGTGACAAAAAAGATATTGCTGCAAGTCTTGGCCAAAAACCATGTACACTGGGCATAGGGCTATGTTCACACTGCGAGCCCAAATTACATTTTTATTATATCGAGAAAGAGTCTGGTTGCTCAAAAGGGATTTAGTGTCATTCTGAACACGACAAGAACAACCTTTACTTTTGCAAGAGTAACAGAATTGATTGGTGATCCCTCCTTTATCTAGCCTTAGCACCCCGCTGTACTGACATACGAGCTTTAGACTGCTGCCGCGATTTTAAGTGGCACATATACGTGTTTTCCATCTCTCGTGATATTGGTTTCTTCATGTCTGTTCAATACATGTGGATTACCATGACAACCAACTGGATAAGGCACTGTAAGCAAGAACCTGTAGATCGGATCTAGTCAATCCAGTAAGATTCTGATCAGATATGCTGGGAATCACATTTGAGCTGGACAAAGATAATCTAAATTCAAATGTTACTTTAGATGTTGTATTTGTTCTTAAAATATAACAGTGTATTAAGAATGAACATGAAAAGTTGTAACTCTGTTCACAATGAATTCCGTCTTAATTTTTCCATCTGTTTTGACTAGTGACCACTCAGTGGTTGGACTGTGTGGGACCAACTCCAAAAAAAGTCAGTCCACCTAATTTGGTCCTACAAATGGATTTGATATTGCTAAGAAAGTACAATTCTTGAGTCAGTTTGTTAGCTTTATAGCCCCTTTAGTACATGAGATATGAAACATTACTGCCTTCATCAATCTGTTAAAGTGATGCTTTCAGTCACTGATCGCATCAATTTTCCTCATGTCTTCATTCAGACATTCATTCATTCAAAGTAACAGGAAGAATCACAATCAACGTGCCATTTGCCATTCCCATAAAAAATTGACGATATATCCACTGACATCTCATTTATGTCCTCAAAGAAACAACAAGACACTGGGCTAACTGAAGTTTTTCCATTGGGCGTCTGGACATTTGTATTGAAATAGTATTAAAATTAACGACCTGTCCCTGATGTCGCCCTGTATTTCACCTGTAGGGAGCTGGGATAGGCTGCAGAAGATCCCCTACGACCCTGGACAGGAATAATCAAGAGTTGATAATGGATTGATGTACAGTATTAAATTAAGGGAAGGGAAAGAATGCTAAGATCAATTTGTAGATGACTTAAAGGAGCATGAGGCTCCTTTTAAGAAATGAGACTCTCTAGCGCCACCCTTCACCACGACGGCCGTTGGGGGTACTGCAGCCAACAGTGAAGCCGGCACGGGAGAACGGGGAGAACGCACATGCAGCGTCATGTGACGTCACATCCGCAGCCCAGCGCGGGAAATTCGGGACCGAATTGCAGCACATTTTGCAGCACACAGCCTGTTCAAGGCAACGGAGAGATACACTAGAGGGCTAATTCTTTTTGGTTTGGAACGCTTCATCTGACATTATTACTAGAAAACTTAAAACGTATACGAATTTTTTTCATAAATCCTGCCTCAATCCTGCCTCATGCTCCTTTAAGCAACTGAACCATAGCATGTGGCTAACAGCCCATAAAGGGAAGAGAAGGAAGGGCATTTTAATGTGTTTGGTTATAATCTCATCAAATAATAGGTAACCAATTAACTTGGGTTTTTGAGGGTTTCTCAAGTTCCTTTTCCTATGCTTCTGTGAATAAGTCAATGCTAAGGCAACATTGGATAAAAACCTGTCACAACTGATGAGACAAAGGTTTGTTTGTGTCTTGCTTCTTGGCGATATTATTCGAGATATTGACGAGTATACAACGACTCCTATCTGAATTATGTAAGCTATTAATAAACATGTCTGCAACAGTTCAGTTTTGCCAATGCTGAGACTGAAACAAACATGTGTTACTGGCCCTGACCAATTCACATTGCCACAGACAAATGTCATCTCTTGCGACAACTGCAATTAAAGTCTGATGCAGGGCCCTTTAAAGAATTAGCTAGGATACAGTATATCCTAAGTAGCCAATGTAGCCAGGCTCAAGAGCAATGTCGTCTTCATTTGTACTTTGAGCTCACTATCCCAAGTTGTTCTCTGAGAAACAAAGTCAGACTTCTGACTCATCAGCTCAGGCAAACTCAGATAAAATCCAACTTTAGTAATCCAGATGGCGGACGAGCGCAGCCACTCAGTAAAAGCTACGGCTTAAAGTTTTTTGTCTCTTTTTTTTGGGGGGGGGGGGGGGGGGGGGGGGATCTGGTAAGTTGTAAACACAATACTGTCCTCGTTTTGCCAGCAAGCATGTTGCTACAGTGCTACATGTGAAAATACTGTGGAATACAGACCAAGAGACACTCCCCTCTGCATGTCCATTTTATTTTTGTCATTTTGTGGCAAACTGAATGCATACAACTTGGTTTACGCCACTTGGTAAAGGACATGACGAGTTTCAACTTCCAACTTCCTGGTGCAAATGGAGAGCAACATCTCCATTCGCGGTACTTAGTTAAATTTAAATGGACATGACTTTCACCGTTTTTCAACCTAAGTGTTGCAACGATGACTTGCTACCCTATATGTCTTTGCAGGCTCAAAAAAGCTGTATGAGATGTTGTTTCATTGCCGTTCCAAATAAACATGCTGTATCCCAGTTTTGCCAACACAAGACTGCTCCTTCAGCCTCTGGCAAATGTAATGGTAAAATTGCTAAGTCTGTCCAAAAAAAAAAAAAAGTATTGTCCATCTTCAGATCTATAGCCTACGTGAGGAGAGGTTAGTAGTTCTGGCCAGTAGCATCCTTCCAGACCCCTCCCATATCTTACATTCTGAGTACGAGCTCCTGCCTTCCAGGAAACGGTTCAGAGCCAGTGAATGGAAGAGTAATCGTTACAAGCTCCCTTTTCTCCCCACCTCCTTGTCCTTATTAAATAAACTACCTGTCCTCCCTTTAGAGGGCAGTGTCCCCACCGGGACAGGTAGGGGACAGGAGCAGATTTGATCTGCTGTAACTAACCTGCTGACTGATCCAGTAGTAGTCAGTCCTTGTTTTTATATCTTTACTACTATGCTGCTAATGAGGAAATAGCTTGTTTTTATTCTTTGTTCTTGCTTTTTTCATACTGTACCAAATAATGAAATTAGGTTTCGGAATAGATGCAATTTTTGCCTAGGGTATGTGCAATGTCGTTCACTGCTGCTTGGTTTCTCACTAATTTTATTGTGGTATTGAGATGATATCTGTTCCTGTCTGTATGTGTTGATTGTATGTGTTTTAATACGCTATGCATGTATTTGATGCCTAAAACAAATTTCCCTAGTGGACATTAAAGTATAACTCAACTCAACTCATCTATAGCCGACGTGGCAATGATTAGGGTACGTGTTTAAATTTTACTGAAATACAAAGACATGGTTCTGGGACATACTGTCACTATTATGAGGATAATAGCGGCTTCCTCGATAAAAAAAATCTAATTTTAGCCTGAAAATGTTCCCTCCATACTGGGAAATGATGCATTAAAAATGCTGAATGTCAGCTAGAGATAAGAAAAGGCAGACACTGACATTTGAGACATACAGGGAATTATGTAGTTAATCACCAAACCGCTCCTCTCCCTCAAGACAGGGGGATAGGTTTCTGGACTTCCCAGTTAGACCGAGTGGCCTGTTGACGTGGATATTTTCCCTGGAGAGAAGCAATCAAGAGTATGACATCCACTTCAGACAAGGCCTTTCTCAGCGCAGATCATTTACAGCCTGATGGCTGTGCGTCACAGGTTTCAAACAGCCTCATTAGAAGGCTGTTGTTATGGCATGTGGACTTTAGCCTGAATTATGGTTCTGCGTTAAATCGACGCAGAGCCTACAGCGTAGAGTACGCGGCGACGCGCACCGTACAGTGTGCGTCGTAGGGTCTGCGTTGGTGTAACGCGGAACCATAAATCAACCTTTAGGACCGCCGTCATGTCACAGCTCTCACAACAAACGGGGGGGCGGACTTAAAACCTGCGTCTGACAAAGGCGCTTGTTGATACCGACAGAACCAAATATACTGGGAACGGTTCGAGAAGATTTCAATAAAACTGGTACACATGGGTCCAAATATTGGATTAAACCTTAAAAAAAATAATAAAGGAATTTAGCCTAATTGTTTTACATGAACTAAAAACAGCCAATCTCCAAGCGCACATACTGAGAGAAGACGAGTTGAGGCTGAGTTGCAAATTAAAAGTAATAATTGTAAAAAAAATAAGATAGTTTGCCAATAAAAACACACACAAAAAAGGTTGCAAACTACATGTATCATACACTAAATTCACGAGAACGCATGGGGTCATTATTATGTGACCGTAAACAGTGGATGCAGTTCCATTTTACGCACGAGTTTCGGGGCAAAATAACTTTCCTGCACTCCGGAGAAATGTGAAGCTGTAGTATTAGAAGTGTTGTTTTTGTTTTACTGTCAGTCCTCTTACCTCTCGTTCCTCTGCAAGACCCAATACGGGCGAGGCTGGCGAGCGACACGGCGCACAAAATCCACCAGTTGGAAAGAGTCATGCTGCTGCTGCTGCTGCGCTGATCCACGCGGACTAAAGTTCCAGAGGAAAAGTTTAAGTTGTAGAGCTGAGTGGGAGGAGAGGGCGGACTTCCGTCTGATAACAGCCGTCGTCAAATTGAAACTGTCAATAATGTCCTCGGCCTGCGCTACATAAACATAAAGTTTTTTCTCTTATAAATACATTGGAAGTGGTTCAATATTTGCACTACATATATGTTTTTGCGCAGGTAAAACTGTCTAATACAATGTCAATGCCTCTATACAGTTGTGTTAAAAAGTATGCGGATACCTTAGAATTACTTTTTTTCTCTATTAACTTGCCATAAAATGTGATCTGATCTTAATTTCAGACGCATTGCTTAACGGATGTGCGTAAACTGACAAGACTCACGGAATATAATTGTACATTGTCTCAAATATTCTAACTGGAGCGTCTTTTGTCAGCAATGACTTTCAGGTGTCCTTCTGTGGTAGATTTGCTTTCATATTTGGGATCATCGTCTGCATTATCCAATTTCTACTAAGCTTATGATGAGAGATAGTCACCCATTATCCTGTATGATATATTGGTAAAATTGAGAAATTATTTTTTTCTCCTAATGAAGGTAAGTGGTTCATGCCCTGAGGCAACAAAGCAAGCAGAAACTCAGACCTTAATATGCGCAATAACAATAACTAAACTATAATATACTCCTATACTAAACTATACTCCTTTCTTTCCTTTGAGTTCAGATGTGCAAAATACTGACTTGATTAGTTTTTTCTTATTGTAATGAGTGAGGGTTCACTTACCTTTTCCTCCAAATATGAATTATCAAGTGGGGTGTTTAAAGGACACAATAGCAAATAATTGTTTGTATTTCATCAGTTTGATCACATTCTATGTCTGTGTTATTGAAACTGAGATAGAGATCAGATCATATTTTGCAGCAAATTAAAGCAGAAAACGTGGTTCCCTTGGAATCACCTTGTTTTCTATACTAATTTGCCATAAAATGTCACCTGATCTTCATTTTAGACAAACAATATACCAAACAATGTGCTTAAGCTGATACGACTCACTTAAAATGTCATTTTTCATGTTTTTATTGAACTCAACTAATCTAACTTTTGCCTCTTATCAGCAATTACTTTCAGTAGCTCCGAATCAGTCCCAAACAACATTCAGGAGCCATTCATCTTTACAGAATTGCTTCAGCTCTGACACATTTGAAGTATGTGTCTGAGTTGGTGTGAATGGCACTATCAAAGTCATTTAACTGCATCTTTCTGGGATTAAGACCTGGTTTCTGATAGGCCGCTCCAAAAGGTGGATTTTTTCCCCCCTTTTTTTATTGAAACTATTATGTGGTGGTTTTGCTCTAATATTCAGGGTTATTTTCCTGCATTACCCAACTTTTTATAAGCCTAAGCTTACAGACAGCAACATATATTATCATGTAGAATGTATTTGTAAACTTGGGGATGTATTTTCAAGGCAACTGGGCCTGGCTCTGAGGCAACAGACCGAGTCTAAATCATCTTATCACCATGGTGGGCAGAACAGCACACCTTGCCTGTTCAATAACGTCCACATTCTAGACTCATCAATAGAAATGCTCTCCAGTTCCATCGATGTCTTCAATAATTAGATGCCACTTATGGGTCTTCTTTACCACATTCAGGATTGTGTTGTGCCTGTGGTGTCATCTTGACAGGGTGCCCACTTCTAGGAAAAGTTGAGACGGTACAACTGTCTCCATGTATAGAAAATGTGTCTAACTGTGGCCTGTATACCTTTCCAGTCTTTCCAGTCTCTGGGTCATATGTGATCAGAGATATCTTTTTTTAAGGTATGGTTCACTTCAGCAAATGCTTCTTATAAATACATGCTGAGGCAGTGGAAGGGGATTCTGAAGGGTTGGGGAAGGAGCAGCCAAGGTTCAGTTCACTAAGGTCCATTGCTTGGTCCTGGTGATAGGGATCAGGAGTTAGCAGAGTGACTGGGGGAATGATGGTGCAGAAAGTCCGTGATGAGGGGGAGTTTGAACTGGATAGGTATTGTATTGGACAGGGAGCCAGTGACGGTGATAGAGGTGATGCAGTTTGTGGGACAAGCAAGAATGAATATCAGGGCAGCTGAATTCTGTAGGTATTGCAGTTTATAAAGCTTGATAGTGGGATGTTCATAAATAATTGCCATGACAGTAATCAAGCCTCGAAGTTATGAAGGCATGAATAAGTATTTCCACAGTGGAGTGAGAGAGGGAGATATGAAGATTAATGTCCTAATGATGTTGATGTTGTGGGATTTGAAGGAGAGGCTGGAGTCCATCATGATCCCAAGTTCACGCACGATGAGGAGAAAGAAGTTCTGAGCAGAGGATACAAGAGCTTTGGCTCTAATGATGACATGTTCTGTGTTATTAGTGTTAGGTTTCAGGAAGTTATTGTCCATTCAGGATTTAATATCAGAGGATTTAATATTGAAACTGTCAATAATGTCCTCGGCCTGCGCTACATAAACATAAAGTTTTTTCTCTTATAAATATATTGGAAGTGGTTCAATATTTGCACTACATATATGTTTTTGCGCAGGTAAAACTGTCTAATACAATGTCAATGCCTCTATACAGTTGTGTTAAAAAGTATGCGGATACCTTAGAATTACTTTTTTTCTCTATTAACTTGCCATAAAATGTGATCTGATCTTAATTTCAGACGCATTGCTTAACGGATGTGCGTAAACTGACAAGACTCACGGAATATAATTGTACATTGTCTCAAATATTCTAACTGGAGCGTCTTTTGTCAGCAATGACTTTCAGGTGTCCTTCTGTGGTAGATTTGCTTTCATATTTGGGATCATCGTCTGCATTATCCAATTTCTACTAAGCTTATGATGAGAGATAGTCACCCATTATCCTGTATGATATATTGGTAAAATTGAGAAATTATTTTTTTCTCCTAATGAAGGTAAGTGGTTCATGCCCTGAGGCAACAAAGCAAGCAGAAACTCAGACCTTAATATGCGCAATAACAATAACTAAACTATAATATACTCCTATACTAAACTATACTCCTTTCTTTCCTTTGAGTTCAGATGTGCAAAATACTGACTTGATTAGTTTTTTCTTATTGTAATGAGTGAGGGTTCACTTACCTTTTCCTCCAAATATGAATTATCAAGTGGGGTGTTTAAAGGACACAATAGCAAATAATTGTTTGTATTTCATCAGTTTGATCACATTCTATGTCTGTGTTATTGAAACTGAGATAGAGATCAGATCATATTTTGCAGCAAATTAAAGCAGAAAACGTGGTTCCCTTGGAATCACCTTGTTTTCTATACTAATTTGCCATAAAATGTCACCTGATCTTCATTTTAGACAAACAATATACCAAACAATGTGCTTAAGCTGATACGACTCACTTAAAATGTCATTTTTCATGTTTTTATTGAACTCAACTAATCTAACTTTTGCCTCTTATCAGCAATTACTTTCAGTAGCTCCGAATCAGTCCCAAACAACATTCAGGAGCCATTCATCTTTACAGAATTGCTTCAGCTCTGACACATTTGAAGTATGTGTCTGAGTTGGTGTGAATGGCACTATCAAAGTCATTTAACTGCATCTTTCTGGGATTAAGACCTGGTTTCTGATAGGCCGCTCCAAAAGGTGGATTTTTTCCCCCCTTTTTTTATTGAAACTATTATGTGGTGGTTTTGCTCTAATATTCAGGGTTATTTTCCTGCATTACCCAACTTTTTATAAGCCTAAGCTTACAGACAGCAACATATATTATCATGTAGAATGTATTTGTAAACTTGGGGATGTATTTTTCAAGGCAACTGGGCCTGGCTCTGAGGCAACAGACCGAGTCTAAATCATCTTATCACCATGGTGAGCAGAACAGCACACCTTGCCTGTTCAATAACGTCCACATTCTAGACTCATCAATAGAAATGCTCTCCAGTTCCATCGATGTCTTCAATAATTAGATGCCACTTATGGGTCTTCTTTACCACATTCAGGATTGTGTTGTGCCTGTGGTGTCATCTTGACAGGGTGCCCACTTCTAGGAAAAGTTGAGACGGTACAACTGTCTCCATGTATAGAAAATGTGTCTAACTGTGGCCTGTATACCTTTCCAGTCTTTCCAGTCTCTGGGTCATATGTGATCAGAGATATCTTTTTTTAAGGTATGGTTCACTTCAGCAAATGCTTCTTATAAATACATGCTGAGGCAGTGGAAGGGGATTCTGAAGGGTTGGGGAAGGAGCAGCCAAGGTTCAGTTCACTAAGGTCCATTGCTTGGTCCTGGTGATAGGGATCAGGAGTTAGCAGAGTGACTGGGGGAATGATGGTGCAGAAAGTCCGTGATGAGGGGGAGTTTGAACTGGATAGGTATTGTATTGGACAGGGAGCCAGTGACGGTGATAGAGGTGATGCAGTTTGTGGGACAAGCAAGAATGAATATCAGGGCAGCTGAATTCTGTAGGTATTGCAGTTTATAAAGCTTGATAGTGGGATGTTCATAAATAATTGCCATGACAGTAATCAAGCCTCGAAGTTATGAAGGCATGAATAAGTATTTCCACAGTGGAGTGAGAGAGGGAGATATGAAGATTAATGTCCTAATGATGTTGATGTTGTGGGATTTGAAGGAGAGGCTGGAGTCCATCATGATCCCAAGTTCACGCACGATGAGGAGAAAGAAGTTCTGAGCAGAGGATACAAGAGCTTTGGCTCTAATGATGACATGTTCTGTGTTATTAGTGTTAGGTTTCAGGAAGTTATTGTCCATTCAGGATTTAATATCAGAAAGTTTATGATGGTGGAGTATAGTTGTGTAGTATTGGCATAGCAGGGAAAATGATGGTGGAAAGCGGAAACAAACCAGGATCCATGGAGGGCAGCAGCCAGCAGGCCCACCACACACCTGCAGCACAGAGGAGAAAGCACATGGGTGGAGAAGGACATCTACCAGCTCCAATCCCCACCGACCACCCATTGCGGGGAATGTAATGTGCCCCCCTGCCCAGGAGGCATAAGGCAGAAAGGAGGAACTGGACCTAGAGGGCAGCGTACCACACTTGTGATCCCCACATCTCGTGGGGATCCAGCCAGGGATTCCGCAAGGAGGCCAGGGGTCAGCAGGAGCCACCCAAGCATGTCCACCACAATCCTCCACCACAGCCCAACCACCCTTGTACCACCAGCACCTCCGGGTCGTAGGGACGACCCATCCCGCCACTGCCAACCAGGAGTCGAGACCCCAACTGTAGCATCTGAGGAGGGGGGGTAGTGGGGAGAAAGGAGGAAGGAAATAAACGAGGATACCGCCTTGGATGTTAATGCTCCAAGTGTCACTGCCCTTCCGGGTTTATGGGATTTGTACAATTGCATTCCACTTTTCTTTACATTCTACACAGTATCACAAGTTTGTGAATGAAATGCATGCTAAGGTTATGCCAGAAAAATATACTGTTAAAAAGAATCTTGACCTCATCTAGGTAGGTGAAAAAGTAGTTGTGATTTGGAGGGACACTCTAATTACAAGCCGTCCGATGATCTCTCTCAAGAGAAGTGGCACCCAAGGAGACATTTGTGTGCAAGTATAGTAAATTCCTTGGTCATCTCTTCCAAATAAGCTAAAATAGCTATGCCCAAAGACTGCAACATTTACTGTCCAGCTGGTTTTTTGTTTGTTTGTTCTTACTTTTCAGCCATCAAGAAAATTGGAATTGAAATGGCAAACATGGAAGATTAGGAATAGAAGACAAAGCTGGCTGTGATTGACCTCCATGACTATGTGGTGCTTCTAATAACAACAGTTCTATGAGATGAATCTGCTGCTAAGCTTGAGAATGCTGGGACATACTGAATAGTTTAAAGGAAGAGATTTGTAGCATTATTGTATTTTTGGAGATTATTTTGAAAACATTTTCTTCATCCATCAGTGAATAGTTAGTCAATACAACAAATCCCTACACTTCTAGAATGTCTGGTTTCATGCTCAGTAAATTATAATTTACTCAGCATGAAACCAGACATTCCAGAAGTGTAGGGATTTGTTGTTGTGACAAATTTAAATCATCATGCCTGGTATGGTTTCATGTTTTAAGTAGAATAGAACATGAACATTTTTGACAGATGATAGTTTACTTCATAAATAAGTGGTTTAAAAAAAACAACACTCTCATTGCTCTTTGAAACAATAATTAAGGATTAAGCACGAAGAGACATATTGTTGTGGACAAGTTTAGGACTCCAATTTTGAAAGCAAATCATAGATAAACCAGACTGGAATTTCTCATAATTCATATTGACTACACACAAAGTTTCACAGAGGCAAAAATTTAACATTTAGAGAAAAGAAGACTGTGCCTAGTGTGCAACATGGAGGAGGCTCGGTTATGTTCTGGAGCTGCTTTGTTGCATCTGAAACAGGGTATTTTAAGTATTTACAATGACATTTCAAGACTTTCAAAGCATTATGGAGTTACATGTGCTACGCAGTCTATGAAAGCTTAGTCTTAGTTAAAGGTCATGTATCCTCCAACAGGATAATCACTTAAAACACACAGCCAAAACCACCCAAGAGTAAAAATAACAAAAAAAGAACAAAACATTGGATTAGAAGTGTCCTTTTATGAGCAGTGATCGAAAATCCTATTGAACATCTGATGAAAGAGTTGAAATATGAGGCCTGGAGAATAAACTTTTTTTTGTGCCAAAAAATCTATTTATGATTCACGTAACTTGGTTCAGATACTTGGGACTTTCTGTTCTCTTTCAGGTCATAGCAGGAAGTTACACAATGTAGAGTGACATGCAAAAAGATAAAACTAGAAAAAAGGTATTGATTCACTCTGTGAAGGTGATTCACTGTGAACAACTTAGGGTGTTATGCTTGCTTTCCAAAATAAACTCTTTTTGCAGATAAGACTGTGTGACTAGGGTCCTGGGTCAAGTCCCCAGCTAGGAGAGCTTGTACAGGGAAAGACAATATTTGTTATCTCTCTCTGAGGGCATGCTTAGATGCCATCAAGCCAATCTAAACAGCAAGTGGTTCTGTGGAGCTTGAAAACTTCCATGAGCAGGCTAGTGGACAAACTAGGTCAGCTTCCTGGAGTGACTGTGTGGAAAGTTGTGTGTGACGCAAACTAGGAAAACAGCAGTTTATAAAATATATATTTGACAACAAAATAATTCAAAAGGAATATGTCATATGTATTAATAAGAGTATGCTAGCTGATGGTGAGCCCTTATATTATGTTAACTGAGTGAGTCAGTTACTGTAAATCACATCAGCACACCCTGAGCAAATGATGACTGCTTCATGTTTCACGGGTCAATGTCTGAGTTTCGTGTTCTAAGGCACGTAAAGTTTTATCTATTCTGACATCTTTTAGGCCCAGTGAACATGGTTCTTATGAATATTTCGTTTTGTTTGAAACTTTCGTGTGCAATTCAGCAGATGCAGCTAAAAGTAAGCTAGGGAAATTACTACAGAAAGACAGATTTAGATGAAGATTTAGCTATAGAAATACACTTTACTTACTTACTTTTTTATTTTTCTGAGAAAAAACACATATGAAAGCTTTAACTTACAGCACAGAAACATTTAATCAATATTCATTCGTACATTTTCTATGGTGTATGTTTGCTAACTGGCAACCATTTGCTTGTAGGCTACTGTACCTGCCGGAGTTCATCATTGTTTGGGCTAAAAGTGGACAAAGCAATAATGAATGTCAGTATAAATGGAATAGCAGATTTAACCACAATTATGTAGTTTTTGTTTAATGATGTTTGCTCGTTGACAAGAAGTACTTCTACATCACGTCACGTTCATCGCATTCTACATCAAGGCCACACTTCCTCCTGAGTGAAAACTGCAACTTGGAAAAATGGGTGGTATCATGTATAAAAAGGTGCTAGGTCACATTTTTGCTAATCAAAATTAAGATAAGAAAAAATAAAAAATCTGATTGTGTTTACTTCCCTGAAGACAGAAGGGTAGTAAAAAGGAGAGATTTGTGGCTTCAGACAATCTCCAAAGAGGGTGTAAATGGGCAACTGTAGGACCCAGCTGGGTGTCAGTTGCAAGCTTTTGGTCATCTCATCACAGGTGAGTCAAAACAGCATCTGGTTCTGAATGCTATGTGATGTTATATTGAATGGATGGTGTCTGAAATGCATTATCTGGACATTCAATAATATAATTACAGATGATAATTGTGACAATTACTTGTCCACTTTGACAGAGACAGGCTGAATAGACATTCTTCCATTTCAATATCTTGAGGTTTATCTATAAAATGGCTCACAAACGATATTATATAATTGTTTGAGTACCGGATAGCTCGCTTGGTTGAGCAGGCACCCCAGGTTACAGTCCTCGTACAGCCAGCTCAGGTTTAACTCCCAGCCTGTGACATTTGCTGCATGTTTCACCCCCATTTACTGTCAAACTATTTTCATAAAAAGGTCATTGGAGCTAAAAAAAAAAAAAGAAAAAGAAACGGTTGTTTACCTCACAGGCAATGTAGCCACATGGCCACTGTGACTAACTTCTGTTGTAGTGGCCTATTACATTGTGGGATACAGTATGCATGGTAGATTCATTGGCAGTATACTGTGATTTTTTTCTGGAAACGAGCACACCATCTGGGTATTTTCTTTATTCTGTGGATTGTGTAATTGCTCATATACTGCATACTGTGTACTATACTGTGGAAAAACCACCACATACTGATAGTAAGATTTGTGGTTTCAGAAACGGCAGCGGTTTCAGCTCATCCCCTCGGGGAGGCACATTCATTCAGGAAACAGTGCCAGGTAAGAATGATTAATTCAGCTTTGGGGCGTTGTCTAATCAACTACTCTTTCTTTCTATTTTTATTCAGAAATGCCCTGGAGACTGTTTGGATAATAATGATGCCAGCTTACGCAGGAAACCTACCTGCCTGGGAACCTTCACAATAGTTGTCTGATCTTTGTTTCGTCAGAAAAGTTTAGACATTTAGCTCCATTAGAAGATCAATTTCTGGTTATAGAGTTACTTGGCTGGTGCCAAAAACTACACCTGTGCTCATATCCTAAGCTGTCTTGGATTGCACTGTGGACGACTAATAAGTGAAAAATTACCAGTATGGATGTTGCATGTTTATACACACGTTTCTGGAAGTTTTCCTTACATTTGATGAGTTTTTGTATAAGATACAGTCACACCATTTCTATTTGTAAGCATGTATTTACAATTGTGTCCTTAGTAACTGGTTTTAGGGGGTGGAGTCATTACTCCTGGATCTGACCTAAGGGGCTACATCTAGTCCGATACATCTAGTCCAGGGGTCGGCAACCCGCGGCTCCAGAGCCGCATGCGGCTCTCTAGCGCCGCCCTAGTGGATCCTGGAGCTTTTCCAAAAATGTTTGACCTTTTTTTCCTTTTTTTCTTCCTTTTTTTCTTCTTTTTTTTCCTTTTTTCTCTTTTTTTCCTTTTTTCCTCTTTTTTCTTTCTTTTTTTTCCTTTTTTGCTTTCTTTTTTGTTTCCTTTTGAATCTCGACATTTCAACTTTTTTCTCAACATTTCGACTTTTTCCTCGACATTTCGATTTTTTTCTCAACATTTCGACTTTTTTCTTGAGATTGTACTGCAACGTTAATCTCGACATTTCGACTTTTTTCTCAACATTTAGACTTTTTTCTCGAAATTTCAACTTTTTCTCGACATTTAGACTTTTTTCTCGAAGTGCATAGTGAAAAAAAAAAAACTTCCCCCAGTTATAACGAATATAGATAAATGCAGCATGTGTTGTCTTCATTCTAAGGATTATACAAGACTTTTCATTTTTTGCGGCTCCAGACATTTATGTTTTTTGTGTTTTTGGTCCAGTATGGCCCTTTCAACATTTTGGGTTGCTGACCCCTGATCTAGTCCATGAGGTGAAAAAACTGCAGTCCTTCAATTGACCATTAGAGGCTGTGTCCTAAAGTGAGGCAGTTTCTATTCACCCCTATGTTAAAATTAGCAGCAGAAATACAAATATTCACAACTTGGTACATTAAAGCAGTTTGATAGATTTGACATCCATGACAACTGTACAGGGCATGAATGAATCAACATTTGAAACGCAAGGCCCACAGCGGGACTCGACAAGCCAAACTGAAGTGACAGTAGTCAGTATCTGTGACTTCGTTGGTGTCTGGAGGAGCTTGGAGCCAGCTGTGACAAAGCTCCGGGGGACTGCAAGGATGTTGTCAGTTGCTGTCAGCTCATTGATCCCACTTTAATCATTTACACATGTTGGCAAATCTGTGGGTACCCTTCCATGACATAAAGTAAAACTTACAATGTTCCCTGACATGACTTAAAACCAAAAAAAATAAATACATTTTTCAGAACTCTCACTCATGAAAATCCAACATTGTTTTTTTATATGTAATTAAACAGAAAAAAAATAAAACCCTAACAAATAAAATGGCGAAAAACTAGTTTGTTCACCAAGAAAATATATACAAATTTGACCATAGTCACATGTTAAACTAAAGTGTGTCCTGTAATTAGAATCACAGGTGTCTTCAACTTGCACTCAGTCTGACTTATGTAAAAGGTTGAAATGTCTTTTAACTTAGCTGTGTCGGTATCATGGTGTTCACCACATTGATTATGGACCACAGCAATCAAAGGAGTGAGTAGTTTCAGGTGCTTAGAAGGAAAATGATGGACAAGCATGTCAGAGGAAGGCTGTGAGACCTGCTTGCAGCTTTGGAAATGGAATCTGGATGTGTTGGGGTTCCTAGCACTGTAGCCAAATTCTCTGAAAGTGGTCATGAGAGAGAAAATTGATGACAGATCGATTGGTAGGGTTAATCAAAGGGCCCACCACAACTTCCAAATAGATTCAAGTTGAACTCCATGGTACATCGGTGACAATTTGCAACATCTATCACTGTATGAACCAAAGTGGACGTGGAAAACTACGATGGAGCGCTCCACCTTTCAACGCAAATCATGAAGTCAAACTGTAATTTGTCAAAATGCATATTTATGGCCCAAAAAGCTTTTTGGGAGAAATGTCCTTTGGACAGATGAGATAAAACTGGAGTTTTTGCCAAGTTACATCAGGTCTATGTTCACTGATGCAAAATAATAAACATCAAAGGAAAGAAAACTATCTAATATGAAACATAGGAGGCTCAGTTATATTCTAATCCTTTGTTGCCAACTACAATGACATTTCAAGACTATCAAAGCATTCTGAAGTGAAATGTGCTGCCCAATGTCTTGGTTGAAGGTCATGTATCACAGGATAATCACCAATGGCGAAGATGGAAAGAGCATGTAGACTGAAGAAGAAACCCTTTAAACCTGAGAGAGCTGGAAAAGTCTGTTCATAAGTAGTGATCCAAAATGCCTGTCTACATGTACAGATGTCTCCTGGAGAGTTAGCCCTATGATTACAATGTTTGTCTCAAGAGGTGGTGCAATAAAATATGCAGTTGAGTGCCATTATTTTTGTCCAGGGCAGTTTCATCAGTGTTTTCTTTCTTTATTAATCTGTTGTTTTTTTTTAATTGATACAAAATTCAAAAGCTATGAGTTGAATTACTTATGTCAATTTCAAATAATTTCAGTAACTATTGTGGGGTTTTTCTCTTCACGTAAAGATACCAACAAGTTTGTCCACTTGTGTAAGTTCAAGAGTCTCACGTCATCAGATTCTTGCTAAGTAATCGTTCTATTCTTGACATAATTCATTGAAAATCTTTCTGTGGAACCATAACAAAAGAGGATTGACTCACACATTTAATCAGAATGAATGTAAGTGTTAGCCTGTTAGTTAGTCTGGGAAAACCCAAGATAAGCGAAGCAACTTGTTGAGCTGCCTGGTGTGGTCCAGGCAGCTTACAGGCTTGCTCGCTCCGCTCATTTGCACATTTTCAAATGGACCTGGTTTAGGTGGCATCACCTTTTACCATTCTGGCACTGCTCAGCTGTCACTATACAAGCTTTTAAATCGATGCTTCAGAAAAACTTCAGTTGATGTAACAGGACATTTGCACAAATCTTTTTGTACAGTCTATAGTCCTACTGGGCACAAAAATGTCACAGCCCAGGTGCTCAGCTGTAAACAAATACGATGTTTAATATCTGCATTATCATTAAGATCTATCCTGTCTGACATAAGACACGTCTGCATTTAATATCTTATTTTTTTTTAATTGCGTATAGGGTTTTCTATATTAGCTATACAACCATTTTTTGACTGTAAAATAATGTGAAGGCAACGTGTTGTAAAATGTCTCACCGTGGAGTACTGTAAGCACACAAATGAGCCTCGAAGGCAGAGAAATTGGAGTGAATCACTCGTTACACATCAGTCAACAACAAGTGTGTCTCTGAGTACATATGCTTCATTGTGGATTTATTCATGTGTGGGTTTGTCAGTGGACAAGAATGAGCCTGTCCGTGAGACTAATCCCACAAAGCCATTACTCACACTGGGAAAACTGCCTCTGCGGTTCTTCACCTTCTGTGTGGAAAGTTGAGTAGCAAAGGAAAGCAAAAGTCACCCAGTGAAAACTGTCAAAAAGATATGATGGAATTTCCTGTGTGCTAAATTTCCCACGATGTCGTGACCTCAATATTTCTCGCTTGCTGGAAAAGATTATGAAAAGATGGTATTAACTGTCCTCTTCTCTCAAGGACTATCGTCCCGGTTACTTTGGAGATGAATACGGGTTCAATTTTATATAGCCTTTTTATGAATAAAGCTGAAGTGTTTCAATCTATGATTCTAAATTCATTAACAACCAAACTGAATATCAGAGTTTTCTTTTTAATGAATTTTTACTTTATTTTTACTTTTTTTTAAAACTTTTATTCAAAGTAGATAGACAGGAAATTGGTATAGAAAGAGAGGAAGACAGACAGGGAAGAGCAACAGGGTGGGATTCAAACCTGCACTGCCTGCACAAGGGCACAGCCTCTGTAAATGATGCCTGGTCAACCCACTGAGCTATCCAGGTCCCATGGTTTTTTTTAAATCAAATATTAGCAGGTGACTGGTAATTCATATACAGGCCAAAAGAAAAGCTTTGAAAAACACACTGCTGTGTGACATTGTTTGCTTTGAGGTAGCAGTATTAAAGTTGATATATTTAATGAAAAGTTTACATTATTGGGTCTAAATATTACAGAGATATAGAAGAACAACCTTTTTAGCCAAGCCAAAAGGACTGTATGGTTACAGGAAAGTCCCACAATGTACATAAGTGCTGTGAAAATGCTGCACAGTGCCAACGACTGTGAACCGCAGCTATTCTAGCCGATGAGAGGTCCTACCAGACGTCTGTGGTAAATACACTGCTAAATACACATACTATTTTGCTAGACCACGGCTGAGTCACACCAGTTTACACACAGCTGATTACAAAGCAGCTGACAGGAAGTCGGAGACAACAATGACATATAAATCCTACTGAATTTTAAAATAAAACACCACAACTAGACTCTGATTTGTAGGTATACATTTCGTTAATCTGTGTAGGTTGTGGGTAAACAATTCAGAGGGTTTTAGAAGGCATTTGAACCAGATACAAGGGAAGGTTGAGCCTGCACTGCAAAAACAGCCCCTCTAGAAATAAGTCTAATATCCATAAATATAGTGAAGTGTCTTATTTTAAGCATAAATATCTTTGCCAATGGTGTAGGAAAGATTTTTCCTAACTATAATTCTTTAAATTAGCAAAATAGTCCAGAATACTCTTTAAATATTTTTCGAAACAAGGCTTTTTGTTTTTACGCTCTTAGAAATTACTTTTTGCAGTATAGAAGTTAAAAACACCTCCCTTTTTAAAGCAGCACAACGTAACTTTCAGCTTTTGTTGAGTTTGGCGGCTCCTTTGGACAAAAGCGGTAGTGCTTTACCAGTAGTGTGGCAGGGTTCCTACCATGCTCCTCCAAGTTACATAGTGCCAGTGAAGGAGATACAGACCCCTCAGAACATGACAGAGGTGTCATTAAACCTGTTGGAAGTTGATGTACCATCACAATGACTCTGGAAATATTATATTAAGGTGGAAAAGTTACATAGTGTCGCTTTAATGTGTAATTCCTGACAAAACAAGATATGGAATCCTAAAGTAGCAGACTATCACGTGATCTCAAAACCTTCAGGTAGACTTGTAATCTCATGATTCCAGCCCAGCAGCCAGGATTCCTTGTGAGTTTCAGAAGCACTTTGTGTCACGGTTTGTTTCGGTTCCTGTTTTATTTTGAAACCCGTATCTTTTGTGTTTCAGTTATGTCTTAACTTCCCTGATTCCCATCTGCCCTGATCGTCTGCACCTGTGTCTCGTTAACCCTTCTGTGTATGTCTGGTCTTGCCTTTCCCTAGCTCCCTGCTGGTCCGTATTGTTTCCTCCCTCTGTGAGTCCTGTAAAGGTTTTTTGATTTTTGCTCTTATGTTTTGTTAACCCTACTCAGCAGCACTTTTGGTTTGTTTTTGGAGTAATAAATCACTGTCTTTTGGAACTTCTGCCTCCTGGTCTCTCCTGCGTTTGGGTCCTAACAAAGCAACTCGTGACAGAATGGACCAGCCAGCATGGACCCAGCAGGAGAACAGATTACCCTCTGAGAGTTTTTCCGCTGGGAGACAGAGAAGAACATGCCACGGTTCAAGGAAGAGGAGTCCCCCTTCTGGCGAACGCGCTTGGCTTTCGGTCGGCCCAAGAGCATTCAGGCTCAGTGCAGGCGGAAGACACGCCGATGGCGGCGGCAACCCCCTCCTGTCCCTGTTTCGGGGGTGGTCCTGGACGCACCCCAGCCTGTTGTGGCCCCGGCGGTGATCCCGGACGCACCTTTCCCTGTTCCAGTGGTGGTCCTAGATGCACCTCACCCTGTCCCTGTTCCAGTGGTGGTCCCGGACGCACCTCACCCTGTTCCAGTGGTGGTTCTGGACACACCTCAGCTGGTATCTAGGTCCCTTCCATGGACTCTGGTCGCACTTCAGCCAGCTCCAATGTCTTGGCCCACGCCACCGCCCGGGACTCTGCTCAGGCCTGATCTGTCTCCCCAGCCGACGCCCCGAGAGCAGCCCCCTGATCTGTCTGCCCAATCCCGAGGGCGGCCCCCTGATCTGTCTTGCCGATGTGCCTGAACTGTGTCGACGGTCTGCCCGGCCCAGTGCCCAGGCCCCCTGAACTCTGTGTTGGCCTGGAGTAATAAATCACCATCTTTTAGAACTCCTACCTTCTGGTCTCTCCTGTGTTTGGGTCCTAACAAACGTGACACTTCGCTTCTGAACCTCTCCTTTTTGGACCCGAAGACAGCATAAAACACTACAAAACACTTTCTCCTCCTGTGGGAACAAAGCATTAACGTTCAAATTCTTATAGTTTAACACATTTTAATTTCAAATTTTTGATGTACCAATGACTGAATCTTGGTGCATTGGTTTTCACCACTTGGATGTACTGAGTCTTTCTCAAGTTGATTGTATAATTGTCACAGGACCTGTCTCTGTTGCATTGGAAAGTGTCTTCACAATTTTCTCCAATAAAAAATACTTTATCATATATCATAATTATTGAATTCATTTTGGTTTCAATTGATGATTCACATGGAATTTTGTATTCAACAATTTATATCTGATACACACCCAACTTTATTGTTAAAAAAAAAAAAAACATAAGTTGTATATAAATAACTATTGCTGGCTCAAGGAAGGGCCGTACGTCTTCTGAAGGTGTTGTTGAACAGCTTCAGGTGCTTGGAAGATCTGAAACCGACAGAAAAAAATGTATTACTAATAGAGCTCTGGTGTTACCTAACAGTACAGACTAACAGTACAGAGTAACACCGGAGGTCCAGGCTGGCCAGAGGGGGCATGTATAGCCCAGGACTGTGTGCATGTTTTTTGTGAGGGTAGCTCACATTGCTACCTAAGGGAACACGGGGAGAACATGCAAACTCCACACAGAAAGGCCCTTTCGCCAACCCCACCCAGGGTGTGGGGACTGAAGTCATGGGGGAACTAACACGCACTTCACTTCCTTCTTGCTGTGAGACGGCTGCACTACCAGCTGAGCCACCGTGCCCCCCTTGTCCCTCGTTGTTGAAACAGCCACATGATTCACCACTTAGAAACAATGGCGGACCCTCCAGCCTACGGAGTTAATTGTAGGCTTGGAAATCGCTCCCGTCGTTACGTAAGGACGGGAGCAGAATCTGAACGGCTCGTAGAAGTCACATGACACTGGTAGGATCATCCGGGCGGATGTACAGACACTGTAGAATTTGGTTGCTTTACTCCTTCTCTGTGTTGACAGGGTGAGGGGGAGACCACTTTATATATGTTAAAGCAAGAAAAAACGTGTTTTTCATAATAGGTCCCCTTTAACTCTAATATGGTCTAATACAGCACAACAAAATGTCTGAACCATTAGTTGTTTTTCAACCTACCCGAAGTACTGATATGTTTTAAACTACAACTGGTTTCCATCACTGACTGAGGGGAATGCATTTTCAACATTTTCTCATCCGGAGTTGAAATACAAGGTGTTATTGATTGGATGTCAATAGGAGGACGTGCATAATCATGTACGCAGTACTGTTTATAGCCATGCACATCTGTTCCCTGAGCACGATCTCAACCCACATGACATTAACATCAAGTCACAGCTGAATATACGAGACGCTTTAATCTCAGAGATGATGAGTCGTTATGCATCAGGAAAGTGATGAGCCTCTTTTATATTTGGAAATAAAACAGGAAAATCTGTTCATGCTTGAAAATCTGTTCATGCTTGGATTTTCTAAATTCAGTAGAACATTTATTACGGTATGGAAGTGAAACACAAATATTCCACATCACATGTTGTTCCTGCTGCGATCAAGGATCACAGTCATACCAGTCATACAGGGTTTTTTGTGAACAATCACTACAAGAAGGTAGTTTGTAAAAGCTTCAAAATATATTTCAAAGTCAGAGACAAATGCTAAGACTGACTTCCCTAAAATAGAAAAGGCTGCCTCTTTTTCAAAACCTTTTTGTTGCAACCCTTTTGGTCTCTCATTCCACATCCTTTGATTCGACAACTTTGAAAACCCTACAAACTACACACGGAGCCTGCTGCTTTCAAGAGTCTATGTTGTGTGATATTTTTGTCTCTTCTGCTGATGACATGTAGCACAGGTATTTGTAAGTTTTGTACATATTCAAATAATGACCTATATAAAGTTGCTTGCCCTCCAAACAGAATGTTACTGGATCAACTGGATCATTGTGTTCTCGCAGTGCCAGTCTCAGGTCTGGATAAATGGGGGGGATTGTGTCTGGAAGGGAATCTGACATTAAGTCTTTGCCAAATCATTATGCGAAACACAATAATCCGCTCTAGCGCCCCCCTGGAAAAAAAAAGAAAGGGAAAAGCCAAAAGAGGTTGCTTTTGTACTATAAATCTTTCATATCTTTGGGATCTTTTGCTATTGTTAAAGTGCATTTGCTGAAAACGCCCTAAGAACACAGAACATTGGCATTTGGGATCTGCCAAAGCAAGACCCTAGCAATAAATGTATGGAGGGGCTGCCCATGCTGTGACATGGCTCCAAATTAAGAGGAAAGGAGATTAATCATCTCTGTGGGGAATAAATGAGAAGCTTTGAGGAGCTAAAATACGTCCAGCCAGAGTCGACTTTGGTGTCTGCATATCACTCGCTCATTATGCAAACACTGCTGCTTTTTAGGAATTATTTTAAGACATTTGCTTTCATTTTCCTTATCTTTTTAAACAACCTAACAATATATATTTTTATTTAGCTGTTGATTATTAGTAATAAAGTAAGTTTAGTCACGGCTGAATTATGCATTCCTTTCATTTTTCCTTGTTGGCTGTTTTTATCCGTCATTTTTAGTTTGCTATATAAACTGATCTGATTCTGTGTGTGTGATTCAGTGTTCAAGACTCATTCCACACAATGTTTTGATGGTAATATGGTGCAATGTAAACATGTCCAACAAATTCAACATAGACCCACATCATTAACCCCACGTAGCATCATCACGTTTATTTTCACACCACCAAGCGCTGAAAAGACTTTATGTATCCATTCAGGTCCAATAGCAGTTTCTTCCGTGTTTATTGGCACTCTCCCTTGGGAATCAAAGCCGAATCGAGAAGAACCAAACTAATCCTTTATATCAAGGAGGTGAAGAATTAAGACTGTCCAGGCTGGCTAGTAAATGTTGCTTAAAATTAAACTTTTTCTCTCTTATTGTCATGAACGCATTTTTTTTTTCTCACTCTAGTAAATGTTGTGGTGCAGCATTGCCCCTTGATTTGTTTCACTATCACCTTTGAGGTTGTTGTGAAATGTTTTCTTGTGCTGGCAGGCTGAGCTGCTGGCACACACCTGACCATAATCATCATTATCTGCCGTGCTGCTTTAAATCTGGGGCCAATCCCTCCAAGCCTGTAAACCTTCCCACCAGAACCAACTGTGAAATCAGCTAAGACCCCAACTCTTGAGATGCGTTTCTGCCCTGGAAATTCCCAATTCTGTTTTTTCTGTTTTGCAGCTTGATTTACTACATTTTCTTGGAAATAAACTTGACCTCTAAGTCTTAGTCGAATAATCCTACCCAGCATTTGAGTCTCCTGATTTTTCTGATCCCACACAAAAGCCTAGCTATCACAAAATTGTGTTGCATTTGATTGAGAAGTGAAGAGTAAGAAATAATTATTCACACTCAATATTCACATTAAAAGTGTATTTAAAGGGGGCACTGTTAATCTAATATGGTGTTAGCTACTTTACATAATGGCACCCTATTTAACTTTTTCTATTGTTTTTGTTAATGAAATTAGAAGCTCAAAAGGTTCAGAATAACTTTTTTCTGCACTTTTGTTAAAGTGTAAAATTGTCAGTTATTCTGTTGACTGTACATGAAAAATAGAGCAAAATCCATCATCTACTTAATTTCCTCTTAAAAATTAATGAAGTGGAATTTAAAGGAACTGAATTCTGTTTAGTTTTTTGGTTTTTAGTCATGCAAAAAAAGAAGAAATAAAAGAACCAAGCCAGGTAATTTGGGTCACAAGACACACAACTGCATATATTTCAGCCTTATTGTAGGTTTTAATTATTTTTGTAAAACTATGCAAGGCTCATGTTTTCCATGGTCTCAGAGAAAATTCAATGAAATGGAGAAGCGATTTGTACCTGCTTTCAAAAACTCATGTTTTTGCATCTGAACAAAGTTTAAAAGGAGGGACACTTTCACGTTGATGGAAACACATATTTTTCTCTGCATTAAAAGTCCTGACTGCATTGCATTTTAAAGTGAAAGTCCTTGGGAACTTGATTAAAATGGATTTACGTACTCAGCTGAAGTCAAACAAAAGGAGCCTAAGGGGATTTTCATCTCACACAATTACTTCATACAGAAATGGTCTACAAAGGCTTTGCTGTGCAATTAAGGTCCTTATGTTATTCCAAGCTATGAGCATCCGAATGTGGTTACAGGGCAGAGCTGAAAATAGCAGACTGAAAATTAGATCTGGCAGTAACATTCATGATGTTAGTGAATTGTGTTCTTATTCAGAAGTTTTAGATGACCCCGCTATGTCCCTTTTGAAAAAAAAAAACATCAATTGCAGCAGTGCCTGAAATTTTGTGACAAATGTAAATGATGTAGCACTTTTCTAGCCTTATTGACCACTGGAAGCGTTAGATGCTTTTACATATATACCTCAGCTTACGTAGGAACACCTTGGTTTTCCTTCAGAAGAGCTAGAGGTCTGGGACTCTCTGACCTAAACCCGGATAACTCGGTGTGCTGCCCAGTCACACAGAAGAATGTGTCTTTGCCATTTATTTTCACAGAACCAAAACATATAAGTTATTAGGGCCCGAGCACTGACAGTGCGATGGCCCTATTGTATCTGTAGGATTTTTTTCTTTTTCTCGTTTTTTTTTCTCGTTTTTATTTTTCCGACAAAATTAGGGCCTTTTTGCCCCCCTAAACGTGCCCCAAAAGTCACCAAATTTTGCACGCAAGCCAGGCCTGGCGAAATATTTGATATTTAATGGTTTGCATTAATGGGTGTGGCCTAATGGCTCAACCGCGCCCCCTAGAAAACTTCGTGCCTCAAGCCCCACAATACGGTTTGACGTACATGCATGGAAATCGTTACACACCTGTATCATGTTGCAACTTATTATTATTTATTTATTTTTTTTTTTTAACCTTGTCTGCGCACATATTAATGGTTAATACCATGCTGGTAAAAACCTAAGGCATATATATGTGCATTGTTACTATATTTAATATATATACATATATATATACGCATACATACGCATACACATACATATATACAAACCCAGTGGGTTTTTTGGGGGGGGGGGGGGGGGTGACATCCTCTGCTAAACCAGGAAGCAAGAACACATGGAGGCACACGTCGAGCACTGGAAATCTGCAACAAAAACCACAAACGAAACACCGGAATTGAAATCGAAACCGACACGGAACCGACCAAAACATGAGCAGCAATCGTCCCAAATCTCGAGATCCAATCACAGTCTGAGCTAAGCTACCGCGACTAACTAACCCCAAAAACTACAGAGCAAGCATGCAGGTGAACAAGCCAATGTGTATGTCTATGAATCTATGAATTGAAGAATGACTGTGGATCTGGTCCAGACGGCATTGAGATAAAATTTATTAAATTAACAGCCCATATTTTAATGTATCCCCTCTGTGATTTATATAATCTTTCTTTATTAACTTGCTCCCTCCCTTCTGCTTGGAAAAGTGCCATAGTCACTCCACTACACAAGGGAGGTGATCCAAACGAAGTCAATAATTACCGCCCAATCTCCATTATCAACTCCATTGCAAAAATCTTTGAAAAATTAATATTCACTCAATTATCACAATATATTACTGAAAACAATATTTTGTCTCCATTCCAGTCCGGTTTCAGATCAAATTTCTCAACAACCACAGCTCTTCTAAAATTCACAAATGATACATTTACAGCTTCTGAAAATGGTAAACTCACTGGTGCAATATTTCTGGATCTCACTAAAGCTTTTGACATTGTTGATCACTACCTTCTACTGGACAAACTTTACTCAATTGGCATCTGTAGAAACTCTCTTCTTTGGTTCAACTCTTATCTCCATAACAGACGTCAGTGTGTCAGCCTTAATGGAATCCAATCCAAATATACAATTGTTGAGAAAGGAGTACCACAAGGTTCATCCCTTGGACCACTCCTTTTCTCCATTTTCATTAATGACCTCCCAAAAACTTGTTCCAATTGTAAAATACACTTATACGCAGACGACACAATAACACATCAATAATTGAGAGATCCTTACAAAATGAATTTTCTATTGTTCAGTATTGGTTAGCATCGAATAAACTTTTGTTAAACAAAAAGAAATCATGTTCAATGTTGTTTGGTACCAGACTAGGCCTTGGAAATAACCCAGATCTTAATATTCTTAATATTTATATTCAATGATGGCTCACCCCTTGAGCAGGTCACCACATTCAAACACCTCGGCCTCTGGATCGACCCATTATTTTCTTTTAAACATCATATTGAGTCCATCACAACCAAGTTACATCGCAACCTAGGCATCCTTTACCGTTCAATAAACTGTTTTACTTTACCAACACGGAAAAGAATTGTCACACAACTATTATTTCCCATTTTAGATTATGCTGATGTTGTTTACCAGAACACTTATGAATCACATCTTCAACCTCTCAATGTCATTTACAACAGTCTCTGTAGATTTGTGTTAAGGTGCCCATATCGAACTCACCACTGCTCCATGTATCATTCATTAAACTGGTTACCCCTCAGCTCAAGAAGACAATACCACTGGCTCCAACTCATATTCAAATGTATCCACTTTAGTTATCCTTCTTACTTAAAACAATATCTGATTCCATATACATCCTCATATTATCTCAGAAACACTCAGCAACCCTTCTTTTTCATTCCTTTAACCTTTAAAGAAACTGGCAGACGTGCTTTTAAGTTCAAAGCCCCATCAGATTGGAACAACTTACCCATTAACATAAGAAAACTTAATTCATTACACCTCTTTAAAAACTCACTATATTCCAACCTCAATAAACCATGTAGTTGCCTCTAGTGGTATTGCCTTCTCATTTTATTTTATTATTTTTTTATTTATTTCATATATAATGTATATATATCTCCGTATATTGTATCATAATGATGATGACAATGACTACCATTAATATTAATATTGTTGTTCTTGTTGCTATTACTGCATTATATGCAGTGTTTACTTGTGTTCTTCAGGTGTGGTAGGTCTTGGGGACTGGTGTGTGGGCAGGTTTGTGTGTGAGAGCCTTATGTATTATGTTTTATGTATTATGTATGTTGTATGTAACTGTTTTGTATTGTGTTGTATGTTTTTTGTTGGACCCCCTCGAAAACGAGATGATTCATCTCAAGGGGCTATCCATTAATAAATGTACTTTACTATGTGTGTGTGTGCGTGTATGTATATGTCTGTGTGTGTGTGTGTGTGTGTGTGTGTGTGTGTGTGTGTGTGTGTGTGTGTGTGTGTGTGTGTGTGTGTGTGTGTGTGTGTGTGTGTGTGTGTGTGTGTGTGTGTGTGTGTGTGTGTGTGTGTGTAATAATCCTATCAAAGCTCCACCTGAAGTGTATCTATAGTGGGGGAGGGGGGGAGGACCTGCCACCCGCGAGACCAGAGGCCGACAAGGAAGATTGATTGGTTGATATGTGATAGTTCCTATTTCCTGCAATAACTTTTGATTGGTTTGACATAGCGAGTCGTGGGTGGTGTCATCTGACTCGGTTTTGAGTACTTGACCATAATTGGTGCAAATTAGCCCCACCCCTTCTTCTGATTGGTCGATATGTGATAGTTCCTATTTCCTGCAATAACTGTTGATTGGTTTGATATAAAGAGTCATGGGTGGTGTCATCGGACATGGTTTTGAGTCCTTCACCTTAATTGGCGCAAATTAGCCCGGCCCCTTCTTCTGATTGGTCGATATGTGATAGTTCCTATTTCCTGCAATAACTTTTGATTGGTTTGATATAGAGAGTCGTGGGTGGTGTCATTTGACTCGGTTTTGAGTCCTTCACCATAATTGGTGCAAATTAGCCCGGCCCCTTCTTCTGATTGGTCGATATGTGATAGTTCCTATTTTCTGACATAACTTTTGATTGGTTTGATATAGAGACTCGTAGGTGGTGTCATTGGACTTAGTTTTGAGTGCTTGACCTTTATTGGTGAAAATTGCACGCGCGAGGGTCCGTTCATCACTGCTTGCAGCTTTAATTTAGGCTTGTTTTGAGAAAACGTCCTTTTTAGAAATCTGAAAGTAGAGTACATGTGAATGCTTCCCAGAATGAAAGAAGTATACGTACTGTATGTTGGCATCAAATCTTGAGTAGACTACATGAATCAGGTTGAACCTGCTGTCAGTAAGCATTAGACCAGTGAACGCCTGAAAATTGGTGTAATAGATCCAAATTTGAAAAATACCATTGATGATTATCCTGTAGGAACACAGCGTCTCCTCTGGCTTGTCCTGTATGTGTACATTATCAGCATCGAAGATTCAGCCCCAGGCTCCTTTTAATTTATCCTACCAAAGAAGAGCATGACGGTGTGCTTGTTCAAACGACTTCCACAAATGCAATACATGGAAATATTTTTGTGAAAACATTAACACATTGTCTTAATCTATAAACTGGCTGCAGGGAAATTACCACTACTTCATATTGTTACAAACAAATTGTAACAAGCAGTCTGCTAGGGAGAGAGAAAAAAAACAGTGGGAACTCAACATTGAATCAGTGATGAAATCTGATATGGAATTGATGTTGAAATATATTTGGATTTTTAATCAATGTTGAAACAGGGACTTCGATTCGATGTAAGATATTAACTTTGATTTAATGTTGATTTTTTTGATAGTGAAATCTGACTTTTATTTAACATAGAAACACTCTACTTTGACAAAATTGATTTCTTTTTCAAAGTTTTAAAGTCACAAATGAAGATAACTTTTCAAAGTTAAATGGCAGCTATCTCAGCTGTCTCTTGCTCCGGCCGCCACCCTTCAGACACTTTATCACCTAAGTTGCCACTTTAGTTTTGGCCCTCTGAATTCATGCAAGTGGCTGTAAAATATACGTGTGATATTATATAACTGGCATAATTCCATAGCCAGTAAAACATGATGGATTGACCAAATGCGATTCTATCATAATTATAAGTAGGTTTAATATTCAAATGTTCCTCAGTGTGAGGAACATTTGTGACGGCACCCATGGTCCAATTTTTTTCCGGTTCACAACAGTAGCACTGCAGCTGATCGTGGTCAGAAGTTGCTGCTGCTTGTTTTGGAGCAGAGAAGTACTTGTCAAATGGTTCTGAAAGGATGCATTTAAAACGAAAAAAAAAGTATATTTTGCACATTCCAATTCTTTGTGAAAAAATGCTACATCTAGTGTCACACGTTCCACAAAAGGTGAAGTACTGCACTTTTCAGTCCAAAGGATAAAGTCCCAATATGATTTGTCAGTAAGAATAAGCAGCATTTGGACTTAATAATATGCATGGTTCTGCTTCGCTCTTAGCATGGTTCCTTGCACATCTCTTGCAAGGCAAAAGTCGGTGACAGACTCTGCTGCCTCATTCACACTGAAGTCCTTTGCACAAAACAGGCACTTTATTTCGATGACGCCTGAACCACAGCAGCTGCAGGAGACGTATCCATCAGGTGAGACCCCGAGGAACGGGTGAAAAGGAAAGATCCTGACTCTAGCTCTCCCTATCAGGACGTCAGCATAGGAGAGGCAATGATGCATTTTCTTGCCAACCCCACCTGGAAAACATTTTTGAAAAATGAGTACAAGTATCTTTCGATACTACAAATGCTGAACAGTTATAATGTGACAACATAGTTACACAAGTGAGTAGATTAAATTTTTTTTCCTCCCCCTATACTTCCCTAAACTAACCCCCCTGGTGGACTCTGACTTACTAAACATGAGTCTAACTGCTTAAATTCCATGCTCAAGAACTGCACTTCGTAGACAACAGTATGTGGTATAGTTATGAGACCTTGGGTAGCATATTTTTCTTACCAGGGACACTGATGGCTTTCTGATGATTGTCTTTGAGGCTTCTCTGAAGGTAAATGCTGTAACCACGTCTTTAATCAAACCAAATATATCACTGTAAAAAAAATGAAAAGAAAATTAACTGTTAATGTTTATGAATTATGATCACCAAAGCACCTGTGATTTTTGTATTGTAGCGACCCCTGTGGTAGTGCTGTAGCATTGCTCTATTTTGATGTAGACCAATGTCTCCCAACCTGGGGTCCGGGCCCCCCCTTGGGGGGCGCCAGAGATCTCTGGGGGGCGCGAAACTTTGTCTGCTTTGAGGATATGCAGTTGTAAAAATTATATTTGCACATGTTAAATGAATAAAAAATCATAATAACACACCTAATGGAATAAAGTAATCCAAGTCTGTATAAACCCACTTAGAAATATTTTGGTCATTTTAAAATACTAAGTTATTTATCAGGATAAAAACGTATTATTATATCATTATTCAACATTTAATCATACTACTACTCCGACAGGATGTTAAAGGAAAAATGTAAAAAAAAAATGTTGCTCTCATATTAGCAACATATAAAGAGACGTTTTTCAGAAATATTTTTATGTCCTTGCAATTATTTTTGGTGCATATTTTATACATTGGTGACACAAATGAAGGTGAGAAAAACAAAGTCATATATATACAGGGTAAACCAAAGAGAAGTGTATAAAAAAAACCATAATTAATGTTCATTTTTTCAATTAATGGTTTGTAACGAATAACTTTACTCTTTTGGTGCTAGTACGTACGGGTCGGGGGGCCCGGCTGGTCTTAGACACAAGTAGGGGGGGCTCCATGGAAAAAAGGTTGGGAACCACAGATGTAGACTACTCTTACCATACCAGCAGAGTGGTAATCAGTGCCAACTGGTGACACCTGGGCCCGGTGTCCACCAGTTTATAAATCCAAGCCTGTTATTCATTCTCTCTCTCTCTCTTCACCTGCAGGCACCTGGTCGTCGATGTGGCAGCCTAGTTTCCTCTGTTATCCTTTTGTTTAGTTTATGCATCCTACAACACACATCTACACTCTCTACTCACACAACATGCGCCTCATGCTTACTTTACTGACATCCACATCCCATGTTTTGTAATCTTTTGTTTAACATATTTGAGTTCAGTCATTTCTTGTTAAAAGGAACCCTGGTTATTAAGACTTGTAGTCCCTAATTAGCCACAATTGTTCTCTTATACTAAAATATGTTGTTAGAAACACATAAAATAATCTAATTGCTTTAAAAATCTACAATGTTTATCACATATTTTGACCTGTGGGAGGCGCCATGTTCTACCTGCGCAATGCATTCTGGGGGCGATGACGTAGAACGGTGGCTCTGGGAAGATAAGCCGCGTTAGTTTAACTGCGACAGGTATCTAAAACATAGATGAACAGCACTCTCCCGGCCGTGGAGGCTGACAAGGGAGCCCATAAGACGTCTCGGTTCAGGCAAACTGGATCAAAGTTCTCGTGTGCTGTGATGCACGGGAGATCTGCAAAAATGATCAAAGTCGTGCGCGTCTTACCAGTGCAATAGGCTACGGCGTAGCCGGCGTAGGCTATAGAGCCTGCAGCGCACCGCCATCCGCTCTCCACTCTCGCCGGGATGGAGACGCCGGTGGGCAGGATGCACATTTGGGTGGGCATAGCCCACCCCTGCCGCCCCCCTAAAACCGGCCTCGGTGCTGGGTCCACCGTTTGATGACAGACCAGAGGCTGAGGGGACTGGCCCGGGAGTTCGACGAAACGGGAGGCACAGACTTTGCGTCAAATAGGCAAGAACATCTTTATTTAATTTAATGATGCCAGATCTGGCTGGGGTTTTTATTGTAGCATCGGCTATCTGCTAGTTGAAACGTGTGGTCTGTTAGTCTATCTGAGTTTTATGGTGTTTTTATAGTTCATGCTTTATGGTGCTGTACTTTTTTTTTTCTTTTACTTTTTTGTAGGTGCGCCGTCACCTTAATGTTTTTAGCTGCATTTTCATCTGTGTTTCTGTTGCGCCGTCACCTGTTTAGCTGTGTTTTCATCTGTTTCTGGGTGTCAAAACAGTGTACTGGGGCTAGCAGGTGCCACCGTCTGACGTCACTACCCAGAATGCATTGCGGTGTAAACAACAATGGCGACCTACGAGTTAAATTATATTTTCAAATTTCATAAAAACGAAGACATCAAAAAGGTTTTTTATATCACATTGTTATAATTGATACCAACATTTATCTTTTAAGACCTACATGTCTTAATAGCCAGGGTTCCTTTTAATAAAAGCATTTTATTATTCCTTAACATGGTGTGTCTCCCTCCTTGTCATGGCTGTAAGAGTCAGGCTGTGACAGTATTGATAACATAAAACACATGCAGTACATGTTTGATGCAAGATTTGATCAATTTCCATTTGTGGCTTTGTTTTGAAACACATTAATACTAAATTATTAGCCAGCTTTTGGCACATAGGGTGCTGCATATACCCAGTGACAACAGAGAGGGCGGCTAGCTTTAACATCCGACCCCCCTGTGTGCAGCATTTGGACAGGTCGCTATAGAGCTGTTGGTATTCCACTATTTTCATCGATTGCTCACTGGGTCTGGCCCACTTGCACTTTTTTGATGTCACAGCTATCTCCTCCTCCCCGTCATAATGATGCTGCATTACCCTGAACAAGACAGCTGACACATGAGAGCAGCTCTCACCGAATCAAGCTGTGCAGTTGCGGTGGGCTCCAAGCATAACACCATTCTTTCTGACCACTATTTATGCCTTCAACTGAGTGTCATTTATTCTTTGTAAATGACTCAACTGAAAAAACAAACAAACATCTATTTATCATAGATGTATGAAATTAATGCATGAGGTGCTGCCTCATTTATCCGTTGAAAATCCACGGTAAAATTTGATTCTAATTAACATGCCGATTACTTTAGCCAACACCGACTGTGTTGGTGTTGTGCGTTTATTTAGCGTCTTTGTTAACTGAATGAAGTGCCACTTACCCTTCCAGTAATGATGAAATAATCCTTTGCTGAAAGATTCCAATCTAGGGCATATGTCCATTTATGTCCGTCCATGCTTTTGTAAATTCCTTTTTTAGAGAATCCTTGCAATAGGACGAAGGAAATTTGATCAGAAGTTGTAGATGTTGGGATATTGGAGGTCTGGCAGCTCTATTGCAGTTCCAATGTTTTTAAAAAAGTACTCCCGGAGCATTGTAGGGGTCAGTAATAGTGAGTATTTCAATTTTAGCAACATAGTTTTTCAATATCCTTTGGGTTGATATGCCCAGTAAATTTGGACACTCTGAAGTTCATAATTACACTGTGAATACTGTATGACTTGCACGAGCGGCTCTCTTTCCTGCCCCAATGGTGCTGCAAACAAAATAGGTCATGTGGGGTCGGTAGCTCTATAGGACTCCATAGGACTCTACAGCTTGACGGCATCCCTAACCACAGCTGTCCATCAGTGCTTTCAGAAATTACAGCTATGACAGGCACCAACAACTACAGTATATGGTCACAGCTCCGGTCAGCTGCCTCGACAATGGAAGCTTGGAAGATGATCCGTTCAGACTCATTGTCCGTCTCTGACAGGAGACTCTGCCAGATGTTTGCAGCAGTTCTTCACAATATGTTAGGGCCTACCACTAGGGCTGGGGATTGTGGAATGATACCAGTCAAACAATAATATTTAAAGTGTCTTTCAAGTGCATTTTTGCAGTAATATCGCTGCAGAACAAAGAAAATGCTACATTTAGTCTGGGCTTAGACAACCACCGTTGTCTAACTTGCTGGCGTGGTTGTGCTTGAACCACTTCCGAATATCCATCGTTACTTTGTGTTAACGGTGCAGCAGAGAGCAGCATCTTGCTGGTGCAGGTAACTGCGCGCTGGACGCAGATGAGTGACATACACTGAAGGCTGATTTATGGTTCCGTGTTACACCAACACAGACCCTACGCCATAGGCTACACCGTTGATTTAACGCGGAACCATAATTCAGGCTTAACGCACGCGCACTTGTCAGGTTTTTTTTCGTCTTTTCAACTGAGCATGCAAACACATAAACTGAGGGTGCAATGCATGCTTATGCACCCTCGTAGAACCGGGCCTGCCCATCACCAGAGCCAACACACCACCAGGTGGTGATCAGTTCACCCGAGTATCCGCGACATTTGACCGCAAGTCCAGTGATAAAACCACAAAGTCGATCTGCGACCTACTATAGGGTGTCCTGGTGCCAAGTGCACATCTTTATGCTTGAACATAGTGTTTATAATGGCCAATTCGCGACAAGCACAGAGGTCCAATAACAAAACACTGCTGGGGTCCAGATCCGCATTGTTCAGGAGGAACAATGCGGTTTTCGTCCCGGTCGCGGGACATTGGACCAGCTCTATACCCTCCGCAGGGTGCTCAAGGGTTCATGGGAATTTGCCCAACCAGTCTACATGTGTTTTGTGGATCTGGAGAAGGCATTTGACCATGTCCCTCGTGCCATTCTGTGGGGGGTGCTAAGTGAGTATGGAGTCCGTGGCCCTCTATTAAGGGCTGTCCGGTCTCTGTATGATCGGAGCAGGTTCGCATTGCCGGCAGTAAGTCAGACTAGGTTCCCGGTGCATGTTGGACTCCGGCAGGGTTGCCCTTTGTCACCGGTCCTGTTCAGGATTTCATCTCTGCTTTTTGCAGATGATGTTGTCCTGTTGGCTCCATCGGACCGGGACCTTCAGCATGTGCTGGGGCGGTTTGAGGCCGAGTGCGACGCGGCAGGGATGAGAATCAGCACCTCCAAATCCAAGGCCATGGTTCTCCATTGGGAAAGGGTGGCATGCCTTCTCCGGGTGGGTGGAGAAGTCCTGCCTCAGGTGGAAGAGTTCAAGTATCTCGGGATCTTGTTCACAAGTGAGGGAACAATGGAGCGTGAGATTGACAGACGGATCGGTGCAGCGTCCGCAGTTATGCGGTCGATGTACTGGACCGTCGTGGTGAAGAGGGAGCTGAGTCAAAAGGCGAAGCTCTCGATTTACCGGTCAATCTACGCCCCTACCCTCACCTATGGTCATGAACTTTGGGTAGTGACGGAAAGGACAATATCGCGGATACAAGCGGCCGAGATGAGTTTCCTCCACAGGGTGGCTGGACGCTCCCTTAGAGATAGGGTGAGGAGTTCGGTCACCCGGGAGGAGCTCGGAGTCGAGCCGCTGCTCCTTCACATTGAGAGGAGTCAGCTGAGGTTGCTTGGGCATCTGTACCGGATGCCTCCTGGACGCCTCCTTAGGGAGGTGTTCCAGCCATGTCCCGCCGGGAGGAGACCCCGGGCGGGACACGCTGGAGAGACTATGTCTCTCGGCTGGCCTGGGAACGCCTCGGACTCCCCTCGGAGGAGCTGGAGGAAGTGTCTGGGGTGAGGGAAGTCTGGGCATCCCTGCTGAGGCTGCTGCCCCCGCGACCCGGGAACGGATAAAGCGGAAGAAGATGAGTGATGAGATGAACCACTGTTGTTGAAAAACCTATTAAATACACATTATGTTCTTTACTACTAGGATAATATCTGGACTGAAACTGAGTGTATCTAAGCTACCAAGAATAAGACTTGGGGGATGAGTCATATTTCAGTAGATTTAATGAAGCCATTGCATGCAATAGGGTCACAAACATACATCAGGTACTCAATGCAGAATGACAATGAAGAAAGGCAAGCATAATGATTTTAAGGCATAAATGGTGATTCATCCTTACGATTCTAGTAGACAAATCATTGTAATGTCAGAGCTAATCTTTTAGGGGCAGTCTGCACACTCTGTTCAGGCCAAGTCCAAAATTGTTAATCACAGCGGTTTTGGTTTAGTCTAAGTGGCCAATGATACATTTTCCATCTCAATTTACACTTTTTTTCCTTCAAAGAATCACTTACTTCACCACAGAGACAAAAGCTGCTGCCGTAGATTATCACAAAATGCCTAAAGGATGCAAGCAACACCATCCACATATAAATGTTTGAATTGTATAATACTATTGTCACACCATTGTCACGGCACACTGAAAATGTGGAGTCCGAAAGTGGAGGAGGAAATAAATGGTTGTTATTTAAAGGACCCAATGAAGATACAGCTACAAATTTAAAATGTCTAAATTGATATCAGAATTGAGTGTGAAGGACCAGTTGATAGTCAGTATATAGAGAAGGTTTCATAGGCAAAGAGGAATAGAGTAGATCAGCTATAGAAAATCCCTTACAGGATGATAGCGTCACGGTTTGAAATGCTACCTAAGAAGATTGGCCCCAAGATTGGCTGTATAAATAAATTGAAGGTGTTTATTACTATAACAAACCAATAATTATCCAACTCCAACTTTTCTTCAAAAGTTTCAGGAAACTGAGGAGGAGAGGGAGAGTTCGGGGACCCTCTTAAGGATATGTCTAGAAGAAAGGGGTGAACATAAGCTTACTAGAGCCAGGAGGGTTCCAGTTCTGAGGGGGGAGTGCAAGCTCTGTGCTTCTGGTCCTGAGGCTCTGGTGTGGTGGGCAGACACATAGATGAAACTGTACTCCCGGTGAACCCAGAAACAGGCGTCCCAGAGGACTAAGGAGGTTCAGGTTTGTTACAAGGCTCGGAAGAGCTCTGGGAAGAAATAACAAAGATTATCGCAAAGCAAACCACTTGAGTTGCCAGTTAGGAGCAGCCAAAATTACCACTAGACTAGCAAAATAACCCAATGAAGGCTGGTTGTGCCTGCTGGTCTTAAATAGCGGTTGAGAAGATGATTAATGCCATGCAGGAGCAAGCCAGACTCCGCCTCAGGATCTCTGTTAGCCTGCTAGCCCCACCTAGAGCTCAGAAACCAGCACAGCCAGGACATGATCATGACAGATAGTTGGAATTTACACAAAGAGGATTCAGGAAATGTTAACCAATAGCAAAGTTTATGGATGCCCAATTGTAACTTTGAATATTAGATCCACTGAGTCTGCATCTCTGCGTGAAAGTCTTATGAACCCTAGGTGATTTTCCATTTTAACATTGATCCTGCTGATTAATGAAAGAGGGAGGTTACCCCATTTTAGAAATATGGGATGTGATCTTTGAGATAGGGGAGTGAAATTAGCAGATGCAAGGCTAGAAAAAGAGCATATACTGTATATACAAATATAAGGTGATAAAGGACAGCCTTGGCGACATCCACACTCAAGAACGAACTAATCAAACTAAACATCATTAGTATGGACACTGGCCTTAAGGGACAAATAAAGGAGGTGAATCTAAGAGATAAAATTATCACCAAAAATCGGAATTTCCTGGTACTCCCACTCCACTCTATCAAATGTTTTTTTCAACATCTAAAGAAAGTTCAGGAAGGTCAGATGAATGTTAAGAGTAAATTATATTACAAAGTGTATGTGTATTAAAAACCAAATGACATTCCTTTTATAAAACCCTTTTGCTCTTTGGAAATAATATGAGGAAGCACCTTCTCCAAGCGGAATGCCATCACTTTAGCGAACATATTTATATCAGCATTAAGCAGAGTTAATGGTCTGTAGGAACCACCAGAGGTTGGATCGTAGTCCTTCTTAGGAAGGAGAGCAATAGAAACTTGCGTTAAGGTTAGAGGCAGTGAACCACTTGTCAAGGATTCATTGATATACTAATAAAAGTAGCTGTGCCAATTTCCCTATACATGTTTTGAAAAATTCAATAGGAAACTTGTCGGGGGTGCATAGCTGTAGTTGCGTTTGAAACTTTTTCAAGGGAGAATGGGAAGTCCAGCTGCTTGGCAACATCGATATAAATGACAGGATTTTAAGATTATAAAGAAATTTGTTCATCAAAGTGTTGTCTGTAGGAAATTCAGATTTATATAATTGAAGAGTAGAATGATTTAAAAGTAGCATTAACTTCCAAAGGATCTGTAGTAATAGAATATACTTAATTTATCCACGGCAGGAAATTCTTTCACCACAGCGCTCCAGTGCACAAATTACAAAGATGAAATATAAGAATCACAAACTACAATGACCCAAATTTACAACCCCCCTATCCCCCAAAAATGTACAATATAAAATATAGGCATACAATAAAATAAAAGTCTAAAATATAGTGTCAAGCTGGTTATTGAAGTGAGGAGTTATACATTTTGATGGCCACTTGAGAATGATTTCCTGTGATGCTCTGTGTCTTGAGTGGTCATGATACTAGACACTGATACTGGCACGTTTCCACTACAGGGAGTTCCGGGTAGATTTTTCGGGGGCCGGGCCGTGTTTCCATTACCAGGAACAGCCTTCAGGAACCTTTACAGGGCCAAAAAAACAACCCTAAAGTAGGAGAGGGACGTTTTTCGGCCTAGAGGAGCTACCTGGTGGTGGGTCTCTGCTGATTGGGTATTTTAAAAGCAGGAAATTACCTTCAGCACTCTCGTGTGACCACAAATTATTTAAGCATTTTCACTAGAGACATTTTGCTATGAGTAGTGACCACAGTGACCTTTGATGCAGTCAGAGAGTACATGTACATGAAAAAAACACTGGATGGACCCATGACTCACTTCAGGTCTTTCTGTCATATTACACCAATATATCCAATATATATTATCCAAAATAATATCCGGGGGTTTCTCCGCAAGTGGCATCCGTTGTTTACGTGTTATCTTCTCTTCATTCATCTGCTGGGCATTTGTGAACTGCAAAGAATGCGCATTACCTTCACCTGGTGGTCACCGGCTCTATTTTTTCAGTCAAAGGTTCTTGTGTGGCAATACAGTGTAATGGAAACATGCCGGTTGAAGGGGCTGAGGAGACGGTCGGCCCCGTTAGAGGTTCCTGTCCCTGCAGTCCTGCTAATGGAAACATGCCTTAGGTATCCAATGAGCAGTGGTCTGTCGTTGTAACTAATGTGACAGCAAAGGACTTGCCTTGTCACCATGTTCATATGAGCCACGACAAGTGCTCTGCCTCTCTCGTTGAGATGAGCTAAAATTCTGATTGCAAATCAAGACACTGCTTAAGCAGTTCCAGAGAAGGGTTCAATGCATATCTTTGATCAAGGTTACTAATAACACAACCTGCATTAGGCATAGAATTAATTATTTTATTAGAAAGAGCAGAGTAAGAAATAATTTGACCTCTCACGTAACATTTGTCTCCCATAGCAGTGAATATGAGGATGAGTCATTCTGATTGAAAGACTCAAACTCAAGTGTAGATAGAAAGCTGAATATCCAATAATAAAAAGGTGAATAGTATGATATTACAATATAATTTACACATGAATTAGGCTTACTGTCAAGAAAAGAGTAGTCAATCCTAAAATATGAATGGTGCACCTGAGGAAAGATAGATCATTTTTTTCGTAGAGGGGATCCAAGATCGTAATGGATTAACAAGAAAGACCATTCTGTCTCATATAATCAGAGAATGTTTTAGACATAACAGATTTTGCCAGATTACAAGGATTAGTGTGATCCGAGGTTGGGTCAAAAACACAATTTAGATCCCCTCCAAAGATCAGCAGGTGTGTATTCAAGCGAGGGATGTTACTCAACAATCTGTTAGCGAATTCAGCATCATCAAAGTTTGGGTAATATACATTTACCAACAAAACCTTTGTAACACAGAGTAAGAAAGAAACAGGAGTACAGAGAGAGCATTGCCCTTCTTTTCACGTAGACCTGGCTCACACCGAGCATCCCAGACGCCATAGTTATGCTGGACAACTTTCACCTTCTGCGGGCAGACAGCGGTAAAGGCAAAGGAGGAGGCCTGGTTGGGTTTGTGAATGAGAGGTTGTAAACCTACACACTGCACTGTTAAAGCAAAACTGTGTGGTAAGGACATTTAACTGTTAGCAGTAAGCATGAGACCATACTATCTGCTACGGGAGTTCTCACATGCTATTGTGATTGCGGTGTGTGCCCCCCCATCTGCTAAGGCGGATACAGCTTCTGATGCCCTGTTCTCAGTTACCAGCAAGCTGCAGACATAGCACCCACAGGCCCTCTTCTTCATCTCTGGAGACTTCAATCATGCTTCTCCCTCATCTGTTCTGCCCACATACACTCAGTATGTCACCTGCCCCACAAGAGATAATAGAACACTGGACTTGTTTTATGCCAACACGAAGGAGGCATATTTTGCATTCCTCCGTGAGAAGCAAGATCAGGGAAGGAAAGGCCAGTTACAGGAGGAAGAAGAAGGAGCAGCTGCAGGACATCAGAGGGGGCGTGGAGAAGCCCGGAAACAATTTTGGGCTACAAAACACCCTATGAACAGGTTGAGGCAGTGTCGGCGCCATGGGGGGGCACCAGGGGGCAGTGCCCGCTTACTTCAGTCACTGTGCCCCCTCACTTTTCCTCTTTGGCGGTAAACAAATTTCCCGAAAGCGAACTATTGCGAAGGAGAGATTGCGAACGAAAGAGAGATTGCGAAAGCGATTTATGGTTCCGCGTTACACTAACGCAGAACCTACAGCGTGGGTTACGTAACCTACGCTGTAAAGTGACAGAAATAGATACTATCCTATTATTATATAGGTCCCTGAACATCGGGAGGGAGAGAAAAGGTCCTGTAAGTGGGGAAAAAAACAATTAATAACGGCGTGTGATGACGCAATCAAACAGCGAACAGCGTGAGTGAGGGGGGTGTTCGTGGTGTTAAATGCAGCAAACATGTCAGCATGTCAGATCATTACTGGGATGTGGGGAAAAAGCAGAGGACACGAGAAATGATCCAGAGTTGGATTTGGGAAACCGCTAGTGATGGAGACGGTCACGGGACGCACAGCGCAGGAGATAAGGAGCGCAGAGAAAAAGGCCCTCTTCTCTTTTTCTGATTAAATGCATCCGAAATAGACAAACAGGCGATCTATGAACTTCAATGAGAAATAAAACACTGAGAGAATATGGATAAAAGGAGGTGCCGGATCCGATCAAATAGGTACTGGATCTTGTTCCGGCAGGATCCGGCACAAATTAAGCCCTAATAAGATTCTTATTATTATATCTTATCAGAACCTTCCAGCTCCCTGGCTGGCGATCTCCCTCCAGCAGCTGCCACTTTATTGAGGTTCTTGTATTGAAATGACTGTTTCCTACAGCGACTTTAGTCGGGCGTCCGACCAAAGTCCAGCTCAAAACGGCGCCGCGTCGCGCTGAGCAGCTCGCAGCCGGTTTGGACAGTGCAATAAAAAATAAAGCAATGGAATTGTTTTTGATGCTGACGCTCGCTCGTGTCGCATGCAGTGAGGACAAGGTGTTGTGATTTGATCCTCCACATGTTTTAGACAGATTATTAGGAAAGCATTAAGAATGCACTTTTTTCCTTAAAATGCTCTCCTACACGACTGATTTGGTGCCCGCCCTAATAAGCCTCGTGCCCCCTCTGAATATTTGCTCTGGCGCCGACCCTGGGTTGAGGGTGATCGACAGGGGGCCAACGATCTAAATCTACATTTCAATAGGTTTGATTAAGCAC